>NW_015150631.1:588360-589277 GCF_000732505.1 Cyprinodon variegatus | reverse complement strand
GGACGTCGACCCCCATTGGCCAGCAGCACGGACGAGACATCTAGCCTTTATTATGGATATCTATGCGTTTAACCGTCAAAAAAACGTAAAGGAGAAAGACTGGAATGTGTTTTATAAATAGTGACAACTATTTCAAAGTCTATGGTCTAACAAAATGATATACTTTATATACTTCTTAGTTTTTCAAGATTGCTTAGTAGCTTTGCTGCATAGAGTTCGTTTCTTCAAGTCAGGATACTATGCAAAATGCTCCCTCTCATTCTCTGCTCTCAAAAACGAACCTTCCTCCTTCAACCGATGTCTGAAGAAGATGCAGAACCTTAAAGCAAAAAAGAATTTCAGTTAGTCCCCTCCTCTTAATAATTTATTTATTTTTCTTTTATTTATTTATTATTTTTTTAATTCTTATTTTTTTCCCCCCTTCCTTGTTCAAGTCTGTAATTTTTTATTGGAGTTAATAGGAGTTGGGATCTTATTTGTTTCTTGTAATATAAATAATAATATAATATTCTTGTAATATTGACTTATTGTTGAATTTGTCATTGATATTCTGTTTTTTCAATAAAAAAAAAATAATTGTGTTGTGATGTGAAGTCATATATTGTGCTTTCAAGGCACCTTGGACTATTTGTTTGTTGGACGGTAACTAGTGAAATGAATAAAAGTTTATTGCTATTAAAAAAAAAAAGAAAAAAAATATAGCCAAGGGGTGCATCTCTTCATGCAAATATGAAATATATCTATAATGTAGACTTGCTATAGAGGATTATTAACATAAATATTTAAATACATAAAACCAAATAAATAAACAAATAAAAAAATAATATAAAATGATGAATGATATAAATGAAATAAATTACTCTCTGCCACAAAGGTGACTCAGAAACAGGTTTAGCAAATAAAATGGTTTATTTGGC
>NW_015150631.1:585261-586497 GCF_000732505.1 Cyprinodon variegatus | reverse complement strand
CTTGGGCCCCCGCCAAGTCCCACCTGTCGCTCAGCCACCACCTCCCATTGGAAATCTGTGAGTTACAGAACCCTTTCCTCCACTCATCCTCCCCCCCGGATAGGTTATCCGTACCTGGCGGTAAGCGATACAGCAATAATGCAGATTCCCCTAAATTTCTTAGTTTTAATCAGTTTCCTCTTTCTTCCTGCTGAGCCCCAAACGCTGACGCTCCGAACCTCGCTGGCGGCTCCCGTTCTGAACCATTTATTGTTGTTTGTAACCTAAATAAACATCTTAAACTGCTCCTTGTTCTCTGTCTGTGTCTTCATGTGGGCCAAACATCTTAAAACCATGACAATTGCTGGAGGTACAATATATTGCACTATTCTTTAGTACTATTCTGAAAGCCAATCTCTTGCTTAACTCGACCTGCCAAGTAAAATGATAGATTAACTGAGTTTATACTACCAGTGACAATGCAGTGTGGAATATTTGATATTAATATAATTTTGTAACTTTGCTTATTATTCAAGTAGCATTTTATCATGGTAGCCTGCTGCCAATCCCTCAGAACGACAAGCTGTTTGTTTGCTTCTATACATTTCTGGCCATGGCAGGCTACTGGAACACATTAATTCAATCATTTACATAGTTCTCAGTTTAGAATAAATCATCCTCTACAAGAGATGTAATCATTTCAAACAGACATTTTATCTTCACCCAGAGTTCAAATAATCTTCCAATATATTTTTTTAAAGCAAAGCATAACTAATTTGTTTTTACTATTGCTGAAACATCTAATTAAACTTGATAGCAAACAGTCCTTTATTGTTGCTCCCTTGAACTTATTTTACCTCTTGCTAAAAGTCAAAAGAAATGCCAGGCAGTAAGGCAACCCTCACATATAAAACCATGGAAATGTTAAGTTTCCTTGTACTATCAGCATTTGTTAAAATGAACATTTTGAATGCATTATAATAACAGGACCTCTACTATAAAACTGCAATATTTAAATATTTCTAACAGAAATATCTTAATTGGCATATGATATTGCTATATATAACATCTTAATAGTTTTATTTTTATGGTGTTTTGTCCAATTTGTCGCTTTTACTCTCTTACCCATCATAGTTGTATTGGTGATGTTTTTGCTTTTTTTGTTTGTAAATAAGTGATGTGTTTCATTATAATTTGCAGTCAATTATTCCCAGAAATGTATTTCTGTACACTCCGCCATTTATTGTCAAATCCAAC
>NW_015150631.1:579696-581016 GCF_000732505.1 Cyprinodon variegatus | reverse complement strand
TCAAAATAAAATACATTTCTCGAAAGATCTCGAGGTTAAAGTTGTCATTCGTGTCAATGTGTATGCAAACGATGTAAAAAAAAAAAATAGGAAAATAGCATTGGATTTTATGAAATTCATTTGTTTGACAATTCTGTCAGATGAAAAAAATAAAATAAACGTAATTTGTGTTTTTTATTTTGAAAACTAAGTTTTGCATTGAACGTGATCCCTTTTACGTATTTCCGGTGTCGTGCCAACCTGTTACACAGGACTCAGGGGTTGTCCAACTTTAAACTGCGTCAGCCTTAACTTTTGGTAACCAGGCACAGTTTTCCCTGATAATATTTTATATCGTAAGGCTTTTTGGGTCATTAATCGAGTCCCTAAAAGTTGTTTATGGAATTGAGTAACTTTCGAAGAGTTTTTGAGAGCATTGAGTTAAGAAACCTTTCTTTGGGTACAGAGGGAAGCTGCTCTGGGTGATTTTTCACTCTCATTCACTGACAGGTGAGCAAAATTGATTTGTTTTTGGACATAATTGTTTTCTGCAAAGGTTGCTGGCTCGAAGTTAGCCAGCATTAGCATCAGAACCATCAGCTGACAGTCAGCCGCTCCGTCTTTACACTGTAAAGTTTACAGTGATAAGCTAAGTGCTAACACCAATTTTAGCTTTAACTTAGTTATCTTGCATTTAGTTATCTTCAGCAACAGGACGAATAGCATGAAATATCGCTTAAAAGTGTCAGACTATCTTGAAATGCACTTAAAAAAGATGTGTTTTTTGCTCTGTCTGAATCTAATATCCAAGTGTGTCTCTAAATATTTTATCATTTAAAAGTAAATTCATTTGATTATTTGAGTTAAAAAGTGTTATTTATTATACAGACTGAAGGCAAATATGCTTTAAGTGTTGGTGCCCTATACTGATAAAGATCCAAATCTGGATCTTCACTTTTGGGAAATTAAAATAGAGAATTAGAAAAACAGACATTTAAAAAAAAAAAAAAGTATTACAGAAGTAAGGAAATACTGATGCATCCAGTACAGGTTACTGTATGTTCTCCTTATTGGGTTGATCCTTCGTTTGGATGAATAACTGCATCATGGCCATGTCCTAGAGCTGGTCAGCTTTAGTAGCTGTCTTCAGATGATCTGCATGTTGGGTCTGGTGTCTCTTTTTCCTCCTGGTTATACCGTATTTTCACGACTATAAGGCGCACTTAAACGTCTTTTTTTTTCCTCAAAATGTGCGGTGCGCCTTATGTGTGTTGTAACTGCGACTTTTGAGACCACCTCATTGAGGAGATGATGAAAGAGTGGCTGAATGTAAGGAGACCA
>NW_015150631.1:541755-577256 GCF_000732505.1 Cyprinodon variegatus | reverse complement strand
GTGCAGCGTCCGCATTATTGCAGCAGCCGCAACTGTGTAAAATGTAAATAATATTTTATGTTCACTTTTTGATCTGAATTGTGAAAACAAATCAAACAATTGCATATATTAAATATAACATGAAGGATTAGATCAGGCAGAAGGGACGCCTGCTCAGCTTATTAAATGGTCAAAACTGTTATTGCTTGTTTTTTTTATACTAGTGAAGAATTACTGACAACTCTTGTAAGACTAAAATATGCTTAACCAAATTGAAACTGTTAATGTGATAATTAGGTAACCTTTAAAACTTTTTAAAATACATTTATGTTCCAAAACACTTTGCTTCCTTTAAATTAATGATGAAAAGGGTGACATGGTCTTAGTCTCCCTAACTCGATAACAACATAACAGAATTAACCTGAACTCTTTAAATTCAATGTTGTAATTTTCTTTAAAAATAGTATTTTTTTTTGTTATTGCTCTACATGATTTAAGTCAATGGAGCTGTGCAGTTTGGATGCAAACCTTAGTTTGATTTCATATTTAAAAGCTCTAAGTGTCTGTGCAAGTGAGGACTAAAAATAGAAAAAAAGGTTTGTTTCCAGCTTTTTTTCCTGTCATATTATTCAATCCCACATATCTAACCCTGTTAGAAAAATAAACATCTGAACGTGGAATAACTTACAACTTAAGGTATTAACAATTTAGACTAATTTAGGTGTCACTTTGTATGCAGAATGAAACGTTGTTGCATATGGCTCACAAGAATATATTGAAATTGCAATTAAATAAGATTTTAAATAAGGAAAAGGTGCGGCAGCAATAGGATTGCTGGTGAAGATTCTCATTTTCAGTCACCCAGTTCATAATCGTTCCAAAAAAGTAAAAAAAAAACAATCCACTGGACTTTGTTTCCAAGTTTGAAGATGCTTTACTTGCCATCCAGGAAGCTTTTTAAATTCAAAATATCAGAATTTGCATTGAGTTCACATGCTTTGGCTTAGAAAACATGTAAATTGAACCGGAAGAACGGGTCCGCCCCTTAGGAATGGGGAGTCGTTTGGGTTCTTTGTTTGCCTACAATACCCAATACTGGTCTATGCCGCTGAAAGGGGGGGTCGTTAGGGGCAATTGTTGGCCTGAATGAACAGGTGAAAAACAAAGTCCAGTGGATTATTTTGTTTGTTTTTTTTTTTACTTTTTTGGAACAGCGATAGAATTGTATTATATTGTTAGTAGAAATGGTTTATAAAAGTGTGTAAAATGTGTGAATGATAAAAATTGTGAAAAAAAACAACATAGATCTGGTTATGAAGGTTAATGTTGATTTGTCACTTATTTTGCCTCCTAATTCCCCACACTAAAACACCTTTGTTTGATATATCTATCAGAGTTAAGGATATCTAGGGGAGCCCCATCATGTGGACAGACAAACAAAGAGGACTTCGCGTTTCTCAGGATGAGCTGCTGTGTAAGAACGCCTGTGGGTATTATGGGAACCCAGCATGGAAAGGCTTCTGCTCCAAATGCTGGAGAGAAAGATCCCGCCCCCCTGGGCCACAACGACAAGACATAAGGTGTATGCTTTCTCTTTATCTCACCATCAGCTGCTTTAAGTGTGATTCTGCTGTATTACCTGCATGGTCCTCCTGTCTCATGCTGCTGCTCCTTGCAGACCCAGCAGTGACGGTGCTCCTCCCACGTTCTCCAAATTTGAGGAGAAGAAATGCATCGAAAAGGGTCGTCGAATAAACACAGTGAGGAGGCTTTTCTGGGGAAGCTCATCACCTCCGAAACCTCAAGGTTGGTCTCCTGAGATTCGTTTGCTATGCTTTAGTTCTAGCATCATCTGATGAACATATTTACTTTAACAGCTATTAGAAAGTAAATAAAGGATTTAGGGCATATGTGCCTAATGATTAATCCCAGGTCCATCAATAAGATATAACCTTTTTTATCCCTTTCTCGAAATCTGATAAATCTGCTGAGCCCCTTCCTGTTTGAAGACCTCACGCCTAAAGCACACCGCTGGTGCTGCTCTGATTGAAATGGCATCTTCTTTATGAACCGATGTGCAGACATAGTGCCCTTTAAAAGTTTTCCCCATCTCATATTTTTCCAATGTTCCATTTTGTACTGATTTTTCTTATGCACTAAATAAAAATAAAGACAAAATGTGAAGTAAAATGTTACAAAAATGTAACCTTAAGCCACCAAATACAGCCTTTCAAAATGAGTTATGAGTTGTGCTATTACCATGACGACAGTGAATACCGTAAGTAGTTTGCAGCCACTGTAGAGACGAGCGGCGCTGTATCTGATTAGATGGAGAGTTTAGCCGAATCTTTATTCAGGTTCTTTTTTATGTTTCGGTCTGGCTTTCTAAAACCCACAATTTAAAGTGAAACTTTACGGTATTGTTAAATGTTTATAGTCATCTTCCTGCTTTCCTCCTTTTGATAATTTCTATCCAGCTTCTCTGTCCTTGCTGGAGAAAAACTTTCCCTTAGCATGATGCTAGCACCACCATGTTTACTGTCAGAATGGTGTCTACAGAGTAAAATGCTATGTTGTTTTTCCTCAACTCATAGCCTGTTGTTGCTCGAACATACAGGCTAAAATTTCCTCTAATTTATAATAATAATAGAACTTTATTGATCTCACATTGGATAAATTTACCTATGCATTTAACCCATCCCCCCATCCACCATGCGGCGCCCGTGGAGCAGTGTGAGTTTAAGACATGCGTGTTTGTTAGACATGAGATAAACATCTATATTATGTTAAGCTGTTTATGTATTTGAAAAAGCAATGTTGTATTTGCAGAAACTTCCGAAAGCCACACAAAGATGTTAAAAGCTTTTGAAAGCCTTGAGCCTGGAGACTTCCCCGGCTTTCTGAAGATACTGCGGAGTCCATCTTCTCAGCGACTCCAGTCCCGCTGTACAGCTTTCCTCAACACAATGGAGGCTTATCATGTAATTATTGCCACAACTGCCCACTCTTTAACTTGCATTTTGTCATGTTTAACAACCTAAACAAAGACTGATCCCACTTCCAGGATCTGCCGATACAGAAACAGTCGGATCTTGTTCAGGATTTCTATCAGTCTTTTGCTGAATGTTTTAGAAGTGAGTACAGATCTTTCCAGTTTTTTCTTTTTCTCCTACCCATAGAAAGGATGTTCAGATAGTCATTTTCTTGTTGTACAGGTTTTCCTGAGGCGCAGGTCACTCAGATAATGGAGCACGTTGAGAAGCTTATAATGACTCGGCTGCACAAATGGGTTTTCTGTCATGACAGCTGTGATGATGAACAGAAGGATCTGGCTCTTCAGAGGCGAATACGGTAACTGTAATTAAAAATCACCAATTCAGCCTAGAATTTAATCTACAATTATTTCTTTTATAGCTCTCAGGGTTTGTAAGCATTTTCTGCCTTTTTGTTTCCTCTGGTTTGGATGTGTTTGGAAAACAGTTGCTTAAAGAAAATGTCTTTTAATATTCATAAGATTCTGCAGTCTGACTATGTTTGAAAAAACAAGGTTTATGTGATTGCCAGATAATGACTCTTCTATAAATTTAACCATTAATTCATATGTTATTTTTGTAGATATGAAGTTAAGTTGCAAACTTGGAATGTAGGAACCATTAAAAAAAAAATGGATGTCAAGTTGTGCTTCTCAATGATCCTTTTCCTTTTCAGCTCCTTAAATTGGGTCACTCCACAGATGCTGAGTGTGCCTTTTCCAGATGAAAACACTCCTGTCTCAGGCGACCCTTTCCTTCCTGCCATAACAGGTGATTTACCTAATTTATTGACTTGTAGTTGCATGGATGAGAAAGCTCTCAATCTTTGTTTAAATCCCAGAAAATTTGGCTGCTAAATAAAGTTCATGACATGCTAGTGCATTAAACTAGTCTAATATGACGGTTCTCAATCTGTGTTACAAATGATGCTCAGAGGAAATATTAGTAACAATTTAAAATCTAAATAAATGGAAATTCTCTGTAATCTAGCGCTACTCAACTAAAACAAGCATCAGAACTTTATACAGAAACCTCTCAAAGAATATGGGAGGTAAAAAAATAAAACCTGTAAACATAAAAAATTGGGCTGTCTATTAATCCTTAATCCATTAACGTACAAGGTTACAGCTTGAATTTAGGAATGACACAGAACCCTGTTTACTGAAATTCTACATGTAAATCTAAGAAACCAGCAGGATTTTCCAGTATTGCACCAGTGGTCAGATGAATTGCCATAAGCAATATGAAATTTTTTAAATTTCTTTGTGCATTCAGTGAAGAAACATGATCACAGATTTTAATGTGAGGCATTAAAATGCAAACAGGCAGATGTGTGAATAAACGGGTTATTACTGCAGCCATAACCGTAGTTTAAAAGTACAGCGACCGTATTGGATTTGAGGGTTGAAATTGTTAAAAAATCTTTGTTTTAGAAACATTTTGTTTTGTGCACATGAAAACTCTTTCATGTGCACAGGTTTGGCCATTGCGGAAATTATTCATGTTATTCATATTATTCACATTATTCAACACCCCTTTGCAAAACTCGTATGGTTAGTATTGCTAAACTTAGCATGCTACCTTGAAAGCTACAATAATACAGTTTATTTACAGGTTGAAGTCCAAAATGTAAGAAAGTTGAAAGAAAAAAAAAAGAAGAAACATTTTAAGAAAATGCCGAGTTGGGACCCCCTCTGCTTTGCCACAATCTGCTGGGAGATGCGCGTTCAAATTAGCGGGGGAGGGCATTTTTATTTACCAACCATAGCTTTAATGGGTGCTAGCTTTTTAGTTTAAATCTTAAGGTATTTATAAATACTATTATAGGCAACAACAGAAAAAATAAAATGTAAAATTGATAAACTTTAAAATGTCTTGACAATATTGGGGTTCATTTGACAAACGTTTATCTGAGATGTTGTTATCTCGTCTAAAACATAGCTATAATAGAGATGGATGCCAAACGAGCGCCGCAGGACAAACTTGCCTGTGTCTCCAAATGCAGCCAGCACATCTTTGAAGCCCTCTCCACTTCCAACAATGAGCCTGCCAACGCTGATGACTTCCTGACCAGCCTGGTGTATGTGGCGCTGAAAGCCAATCCGCCTCGTCTCCACTCTAACATGCAGTATATGATTCGTTTCGGCCTCCCCCACAGCCTCATGGCTGGAGAGAGCGGATACTATTTCACAAACTTGGTGAGTTTTGCAGGAAAGCGCTCATCCTCCTTACACCGTAGGTTGGGAAGATAACCCATGTTTGTCTTCTTCTTTAGTCCTGTGCGGTGGCCTTCATTGAGAAGCTGGATGGACCGGCGCTTAACCTCAGTCCAGAGGAATTCGAAGGCTACATGCAAGGTCAGCGTGCTCCTGCTGCGTTAACGAAGAGGCAGCAGATGATGGGTGACACTCAGAAGCTGTTAGAGGAGCTCCAAGGAAGGCAAGAGAAGCTTCACCAAGGTGTGGATGCTCTAAGCATGCAGCTGCAGAAGTGGGTCCAAGTAGTTAATTCACAGCTAGATGAAGCGACAAGTGGTTTCGATAAGGTTCAGAAGGAGATAACGGCTCAGGCTGAGGCCTCTCAGGATGGATCCCAGCAAATGGCAGAGGAGCAGCAGCCTGGGTTTCTGCCTAGTGATGACTGAAGCTCCATCTGGTAGTGCAGGTATCAGAAACCCCAGGTGTGGTACTTAATGATCAGCACTAAAAGAAGTGGGGAAATAACAAGACCTGCCATTCCACTGACAGATTTGCACAAGTTTCAAAAGAAAAAGAAGTGAAAAATGAAGGAAAAAACTCTTGAAGGAAGGGGGCGGGGGGGTTGCATGTTTCTTTTGAGGCATCTGAAGGGCATAAATAACTTTATCAAATTATAATAGCTTTTTTTGTGATGGTTGAGGAGAAATAAAGAGTAAATGCACTTCTTCAACAACACTTACAGGTTTGAAGCACAACATGACATTCCCTAACATTGGATACCTCTGACTTTATGGTGACAGGTCAAATGTGAACGATTATCACTACAAGTTTACAAGGGGCTGTTTGTGAGAAGAAAAGAAAAACTTTTTCAGAGTTTTTTAAGTCTTAACTTAAAAAAAAAAAGTCTTCTTTACAATATTGTCTAACATGTTTTCGGCTGTGATAGGTTTACGGATGAATGATTTATGAAGAAAGTTAAAAAGTTATATTTTTGTTTGGTAACTAATCAAATGATTAAAGCTGAACTATTTGTAACTGATGATGTGTGACGTTTTTGAGTTTGAATTTTAACAAGCATCAATCACTTTTTTCTGTTTTTATTTATTTATTTTTTTATAGAGCCATCAGTGTTATTCTGGGTAAATCAGACAAGATGTGGATTTATATATGGTTTGGTTTGGTAGAATAAAAAAAAATAAAATAAAATAAAAAGGCCAAATGGTCCTGATATGATTCTGAGGTTAGTTCAGAATAAAAGCAGTTCAGACTTTTTAATTAGTGACGACATTAATGTTGAGATGGCCCTTCTCTAAAAACTGTCTGCAGGGACTATTCAGAAGAACACTGGGCTTTAATAAAAAAAAAAAAAAAGGATTAACTATAAAATCTATAAAAGGGAAAAATGTAAAGAAATGCAGAAAATAGCAGCTTTGCAAAAAAAAAAAAAAAAAACTTGAAGAAAAAAAAAAAGGAATATCTTAAATGGCAATGACCCAACCAACATTCGGCTCCACAGGGATCGGAGGTCTACAGATGGCATAAGACTGTTTTAACATTTAGTGTGAAAACAGAAGTATTGAAAGAAGCCCCAATTATTGGAAAACAAATAGTTTTTATAATGAGTCTTTAATGTGCCATAGAATCCAATAATAAGCTTTAAAAGAAACATGTTTCTGACATGATCCAAGATTGTTTGATCTATTTATCGTATATAAGGGTTTGTGGATCAATACATCAAAATATTTGAAAGGACATGTTGAACTCTACTAGGAAGAATTACCCTTGGAATGGGAGAATAAAATGAGCAGAGAATTTAGTTTTAAGACCAGCCAGATTAGCGTTATGGAGTGGTCTGTCCAATCCCACATAAAACCTGTAGAATCCTGAAGCAGTAATGCAGTAGAGTTGTGTGGTGTAGTTAAGGCAGGTGTATTTATATGGCACATCGCAGTAGCAAGACAATTCAGAGTGCCTTACATGGGGAAGAAAAAACAATCATTTTTTCTAGAAAATCTAAATCTTAAAGCAGCTTTCCGTTAATTAATTAAAATGAAATGCCATTATAATATGCCTTATACTCCCTTTATCACACTTTCTATTGCGTATCTGCATAGTAAAAGTACTTAGGAAAAGTAGAGCATCATATGCAGCAGATTGGTCACATTGCAATCTTTATAACATATGCTGCTGATGCCTCTTGGGTGATATGGAGCCTTGGCAGAAGTTCATCTGAAGAAACTTATTGTTCTTCTACATCCACCTTCGACACAGCAAATCGGCTTTGAACCACACCTCCACGAAAGCCAATCGGCATCCAAAGTTCATCTTAAAAGGCCTGGATCCGCACTTGTCTGCTCCTGTGCGCATGTGGGGGATGCGCTGTGTGACTTCATTCAGATGACCCCATTCCAACCCACCTCCAGCCCCTCCTCCACCATCGTATCTAAAGCTTCATCAGAGTGTCATTTCTCCCAGACTCTCACTGCGTTCCCTGTCTCATCTCAACCAGTCCGGCAGAAGACCACCATGTTGAACCTGGTTCTGCCATAAATTTCTTCCCAACGGGGAGTTTTTCCTCTCCACTGTCGCTCCATGCTTTCTCATCATGGACAGGTTCTCTCAACCTGTGTTATCCAACTGGACTTCCATCTTCCAGGTCCCTGAGTGAAACTCTAGTATCAGCTCACACATTCCACTGGATCTCCCCATAAAGCTCAGCATACCATCTCACTAACCAGCAGTCTGCAGACTGACCAACTTCATCTATCTCCACTCCACCACCAGTTTCAGGCCTGGGGGGGGGGGACAGCCCTATTCTTTGCTCCTGTTCATGCACATCTATCAAAATTAACCATGTTTCCTGCCAAGGTCTGGGCGCCAAAGACAAAGTAATTGTATCAATAAATTTCTCCTAATTGTATGTTCTCATTGTGTGAGTTTTTCAGAGTAAACTGATTTTGAACAAACTGCTTAAACCATCTTGTTGAAGCACATAGTTTTAGTCTGCACTCAATCAATTTAATAACAAAACAAACTTTTTCCCCCCAAAGCCTTCTTTAGCATTGATGCAACTAAAGGAAATATGTGATGC
This sequence comes from Cyprinodon variegatus, assembly GCF_000732505.1. Classification (NCBI taxonomy): domain Eukaryota; kingdom Metazoa; phylum Chordata; class Actinopteri; order Cyprinodontiformes; family Cyprinodontidae; genus Cyprinodon; species Cyprinodon variegatus. The sequence continues at coordinate 568,956 of NW_015150631.1, read as the reverse complement.
GTCTAATAGATATTTATTATTTAACATCTCATTAATTATGTAAATAAATTTTTTTAATGCTGTTTTGTTTTTGTTTCGTTTCTTTTTGCAAGTACTGTAAATGGTTTTACATTTTCGGTACCGTCGCCATTTGGACACGTGGGGGCGCTGCACCGGAACTATCGTCATAGGAACTTTTGCAGCCCGGAAGCTCTGAGTGTAGCAGCCATGAAGATGACGGGAGAAAACAGAGCAGAGGGCTCTGAAATAACAATGGACGACGTGAAAAACCTTATTAAAAAGAAAGATGAAATCGAAGAGCAGATAAAGGCTTACCAAGATGTCTTGGAAGACGTAAGTTTACCCATAAACGGTGCAGATACGAGTTAATGCGGCGCTGAACCAGCAGCTCTCCTGTTGTTTACAGCAAGGTGTTGGGGTTGATGGTCCTCTGGTGGACGCTGAGGGCTACCCTCGAGCAGATGTCAACCTTTACACGATTAGGGACGCGAGGCACAATATTTCATGTAAGTCTGAGTTATTTGATATTCTTCCTGGTCCAGAGCCTTGTTGAACTAATGGTAGCCACGAGAGAGTAAATGCATTTTATAGTAAAATAAGGTCTCTAACATGAGAATGAGCTACAGAACAGGGCAACTAACCATTATTTTGCAAATCAATTAATTTGTCGACTATTTTTGTCGATTAATCGATTAATGATCGGGTAGCAAAAGATTCTTAAAAAGAAAACTTTTTATGAAAGTAAATCAGGTGAAACTAAAAATATCTGGATAGAGAATATTGACAGACAAATTTATTTTACCTTAAATGCAACATTATTACATTTTTTTTTCCAATTTTGGTATAATTACTGCTCTAAGTGGGTCTCTGTCAGCTAAAGGCACGTTTTAGAGTCTCTATACTCCAGATAATGATTAATCGATTACTAAATTAGTCGACGATTATATTTCAATAATCGATTAATCCGATTAATTGTTTTAGCCCTTCTACAGACCTAAATCTATTTTTGATTCTGTGGCAAAATGTCCAAGAAACTCATAACTGGTTCGTCCTTGAATTCTAGGGCTGGGTATTTTCGCCAAAGTCCTGAATCGATTCGATTTTGATTCATACAGTTCTAAATCGATAAATTTTGATTCGATCTGTTTTTACAATAATGAAAGTGGTTCAACTGTGTTTCAAAACACTCATGTATTTTATTTTTTCCTGTCACATTAAACACAAAGTGCAAACTTGTAAATCAGATAGTTTAAGCTTGAGATGTGAACAAAACTGTCTCATTAGTGCAAACTTGTTTGTGAAAAGTGAAAAAGTGAAGCCTCACTCGAGCAAGCAGACGTGACACAGCGGAGAGACAGCAAACATGCATGAGCATTATCTTCAATGCACAAAACATATGTGCAGCATTGTCTGTAACAACTACAGGGTGTTTGCTGGTCAGTCCCCATTTGTTATTGTCTTCAGTCAACCTATTGGCTATATTACCGGTAATTCACAGCTAGATGAAGCTGTCTGGCTTGAAGTAATCTTGAGTGCATCTTTCCTGCTCATTTGAATGTGAACGTCATGCATGTCACTATTAAAATAATCAATCTCATTTCCTAGACATCGATTCTGCAAAAATGTAAAGTAATCGATTCAAAATCGATTTTTTTTACCCAGCCCTTTTGAATTCACTCATCAATTTTTACAAACGTGAACTTGAGTGGCATCCCATGATTGATAAGATGACCTCAGTATTTACAGTTCAAGAGAGGCGAGATTCAAAAAGCAGATTAGTGGTAATAAATGTTATAATACAAGAACCTGCGGCTGCAGAGTTGTTTCTACAGTGGCTCTTAATAGTGGCCTAAAATTATATAACGAAGCAGATAGTCTAGTGTAATGATAAATACCACTCTTTGAAGAGTTCTTATTTCGATTTAATTTTCACAACACAAAACATTAAAAGAACAAAAAAATATATGTTTTATATCTACTTTTCTTATCAGTAGATAATTTTTTTCTTTTTTTACATAATCTCCTATGAAGGGAAAATCCATGCTTCATCTTTATGAAACATTTTTTGTTTTTTCTTATTTGAAAAGCTAATGATACAAATAAACTGGTTTGAAATGGCAACAGATTTACTATATCAGATATGCAACAGACAAAGCTGTGTTCAATTGAACTGTTATAAAGTATTTGCAGCTCTAAACAACCAGACATGAGGCTAAATGGCTCTTTGGATTTCAAAGGTTGCAGACCTCTGCTATAAGGCATCATTGAGCATCATTCTTGAGTTACTTTGAAAAAGTTTGTAGGTCTTCAAACCTCTTGATTCTAGATGACTTATCTTCTCCTGGACCTCCGCTGTGATGCGATGTTTGCTTCCACTATTTAACTTTACTTTTGTTCTTTTACTTTCCTTTTTCTCTCTTGGAGTTTAAGAGATACATTTTTAATTTTCTAGCTGCTGGAACAAGTATACGGCAATTAATTGGTGCCTTTGTGTTTCAGGCCTGCAGAATGACCACAAAGCCATCATGGCAGAGATAGAAGAAGCTCTGCACAAGCTGCATGCTCGAGAGAAAGCCAAGCGGGAGCAAGATGAGGCTGGAAGCCAGCAGGAGGCGATGGAGCAGCAGCCCACTCTGCCTCCTCCTTTTGCTAAAGTGGATGCTGTCACTGGCGGCTCGCCTGCCTTTAAAGCTGTGAGCGACATTTGTTTCTGCCTTTTAACTTAGTAAACCCGTCATGTGTCATTTACTCTGACAGTCATGCATATTGAGCTTATTTCTTTAAGCATAACTTGTTTTTATTTAATTTTTTTTTTTTGCACAGGGTCTGAAGGTAGGAGATGAAGTGATTGAGTTTGGCTCTGTGAACACAAACAACTTCCAGAACTTGCAGAATATTGCTTCAGTTGTACAACACAGTGAAGGAGTAAGTTTGTTTTTTATTTTACTTAATTTTATTTAGAAGGAAAAGAAGTTATGCATCTTCATATGCTTTTCAGCTGTTAATTAGATTTAATTCTTCATATTTTGTCCAACTGTATTATTTTCATTTTTTGTGTTAAAAAATGTTGCAAACTTGGATACATTGACTGTATAACACCTTGACTATAACACCTTCTGAATATGGTGATCACCCAGTGTAAACAACAGCGTAATGTTTTTGCTTTTAGAAACCTTTACGCGTCGCTGTGATCAGAGACGGCCAAAAGGTTCAGATGAGCCTGACTCCACAGCGGTGGTCCGGCAGGGGTCTGCTGGGGTGAGTGCACAAGGGAAGGAAAGAAAAAAAAAAATCTTTCTCTATGTAGATGGCAGGTAGCGATAAATTGGTACAGTCAGCTTTGTAGAATAACTGTTCAGATTACAATCCTTTTTTTTTCTATTTTATTTTTCAGATGCAACATCATTCCAGTCCAGCGATAATCATCATAAGCTTTTTCCAGATCGGAACCTGGGACTCTCATTCTCCTTCCCTGAGTTTTGTTTTTGTACTCTATTCAACAGAAGTTTGGATTTATATTCAGTTTCTCAGTGTGAACATTTAAACTTATTATCCGTGCAGTGACTCTGAATGGATTATGTCAAAATTGGAGCGCTGCAGCAAAGGGGACTGAATTAAACAAACTACTAAGGAAGAAGTGGATCAACTCTTGTGTTCTACCTGTTCTTTCCCCAAGGAGCTCAGAAGGATCTGGTTAATATGGGTGCAGATGAGTTTCTTCTATAACTTCTAGACTGGGTGTGCACAATATTACTGGAGTTGAATAAAGGTTGTTCCTGAAGAAAATCAGCAATATTTTCACTTGTATAAAATGCAGTAAATACATTTCATTCAGTCCCCATGGGACCGGCTGCTGCAAAGAAATGTATTAATTTAATTAATTCAGCATAGGGTGAATTATTTTACAGAAATATATTTTTTTTTAGAAATGGCAGAGATCAGTTTATGCAGATATGGTTGTCATTGGGTGGGATTCCTTTTTTGATGTTTGGACTGTTGAGGTAATCTTCGGTTGTAAAAATAATTCCTATATTAACCTGGATGTGGTTTATAATTGTGTTTTTTTTTATATTGACCTTCAAGGGAAATGATTTGATATTTTCAGCTGTACATTAGACAAAGCATCAGAGGTAGAACATGAAATAGAAGATTTTTAACCTTTTAATAGCGATAAGAGTAAAGTGCTTCCTCTGAAGTGTAAAACATTAAAATCGGTGATTAAAAAACCAAAAGCTACAAAATACTGATTTTTTTCCCCAGTAAAACAGGAATCTGGTCGTGGAAATAGAGACATCCACCCATTTGGACAGTTTTTAACTTATTGCATATTTCTGATTGAAACCAGGCAGTTCTCAATGAGTGCAGCAACTGCTTTGGGTTGAAAAAAATATACAGTTAAGCCATATGTTTTTCTTATCCTTTATCTTTACACAAAGGCAGAAGCTTGTACAGATCTTTTTCAATGTGTGCTTTGCTTACATTTATTTTTTGCTTTCTTATAAGAACAAAAAAGCTGAGTTGATCTAGTGTGGGGAAGGAGCAGCAATAATCTGAAGATAACCTCTCTGGAGTCCAAGTCTGTGGCCAAATATTTCCAAGATTAAAATAACAAACTTTGTTGTAATTTTAAATGAACAGAGTATAAACACTGAAAAATTATTGAATATGCCTCCTAATACGAAGAAGTTGAAACAAAATGGATAAAAGGATAAAATATTAAGTGCAGCAGCGACAGGACTGTCATATTGTAAGGTTTTAAAAAGTGTGCAAAGAATGTTTAAACGTTAACGGAACAAAAATAAAAATGGTGCAAAAAGGTTTTAAATTCAAATGGATTTAAAATTGTACAACCATGCTGACACTGCAAAATGTCAGACGTTCAGTTCTGAACTATTAAAATTAAAAGGAGTTTAAAACGTTTGCATAACACATCCAGACTCAAATACAGTATGTACAAAAAGCCAAACTAATGGCTGGTTTAACGGCTCTTTGGATGTTGCACAAGATTCCCAGACTCTAAAGCTTAGATTCTTCACCACTCCTTGTATTTGAAACAATACAGCTATTTTAAATCTATTATATTCCTGGGATCCAATCCAAGTGCGGACCTTAACCTTTGCTTACAGTGTTGATGTTGGAGCAATTCTAGAAGCTTCACTTTAGCCTGATTTATCCTTTCTAAAATGGAAACATCATTAGGTCGTCTTTACACGTGCTGAGGTCTCTTTCAGTGTTCCACCCACCACAACCTACCAGTGGTGTTGAGACAGGACCGCTGCATGATTATATCACTGCCGTGCCGAATAGTTTGTCCTTGGTTGTTCAGTTTATAGCCTTAATTTGGAAAAACATTTATCAATCTTCATCTCTTCCGTTACAGTAATTTTGTTGCTTCCTCATGCATATCGTTATGTGCAGACCTTCCAATGTGCTCAACTACACTATACATTTCCATTAATCCCTTTATCTGCGCAGGTGTTTAATAAAAGTGTGTGATTTTGTTGGCTGGTTTTGACGTGTTTTAAAACAGCAAACAATTGTATTGAATGTATGAAATATTTAAATAACTACAGTTTATTTTCTCTTTTGCTTTACAGTGTAACTGACCAAAACATTTTCCTCTGTCCTCTGAAATGTATGGGTCATTTGTCACTGACCCATCTGAATTTATCTATTATGGGATAGTAAAGATTTTTTTTCCCTCTTTTAGTTCATGTGAGGTGCTGGAATTCTGCCTCTCATGCTTGTAGGTTCTTTCTTTGGTCAGCCTTCTCTCAGTCCATGAAGATCTTAGGACAGAAATACAGATGTTCCAGCGTATTCTAGGTGTTTTCTGTTCCTGCCATCTGAGTGTTGCAGTTCAGATGACTGAAAGCTGGACACAAAACGATCCCAAGCACACCAAAATGTTTTTATTCTGATGTTCCTTAACTCAATCCTCTGAGGCTATGGAGTCCGCTTAAATTTAAACATTCAAATATTTAACCAGATACATGTTGGGACCTAAATTTGTGCTACAAAATGTATTAAAGTTTATCTGCAATTTGCAAAGAGAATTTTATCCAGATATAAATAGATTTTAACATAGCTAAACCATTTTCTGGAATGCAAGAAGTTTGCAATAACTTAATTCATTCATCAAAAGCCAATAAAGTTAAGATATTTGACATATTTGTCAGGAAATCAATCTTTGAAAAAAAAGCTGTCTCTTTATTGTTACCAAATTACATTCTAAATCTGTGAATAAAAATACTGCTGTATTTGCTTTAAAATACTCTAAAATGAAAATGAATCCCTCACATATAAAGAAGATAGAAGAAACAAACATTGATAGAAAAGGTTTATTATAAAAAGACATGTCCCAGCTGCAGTTTTTTTTAAGTAGCTAATGTCAGCTTTCATTTTTTTTTTTGCACAAATAATCAAATACGGTGAACAAATAATTGAGTGTATCTTTAAGCTGAAACAATCTTCCCCTTCTAAACAAAGATTTTTTTCCTCATATAGCAAATCATTTTACCCAGGGTGTTAAAGGAATGAGGGGCAGCTTCTCATATGAACTAAACAAATCTGCCTCAATGGCATATAAAAAAAAAAATCATCCGACCGCTTGCTTCAGTTTCTTCTTTTTAGGTTTGACTATCTGGGGTAGCTGGATTTTAAACGCCGTCCTAAAAAAAAAAAACGAATTAGTTCAAATGATCAGAAAACTGTTTTCACTTATGTTGTGGTGACGCTACATGAATGGACTCACTCGCATGTCGTGCAAATAGGACTGAAGTTGCAGAAAACTTTAAGAAAATTAGAAAAAAGTCATCAGTGCATTTTTTTTTTCTTTCTATGAAAAGCATTCATATTCCTGAGTACGGTACTCACTGGACAAACAAACCGAGCAGACATAACCGATTTCGATGAGGTTCCGGTGGCAGAAACAGGCCGCTCTGTAGTCCACATGAGCAGGAGGCGGCAGCACCAGCTGGGAGCGCTGCTCTGTGTCAGGCAGAAACACCCACTGTCCACACAAAAAAATAAAAATGTACCTTCAGCACAGATCAACCACAGACTACAGCAGCGAGAGCAACACTCACCAGGAGATACTGAGCCAGGGCTACTTTCTGAGGTATTTTCAGGTACAAACCTCCTGTTATGTCACAGGCCTGAAACACATCCCAGCTGTTACAACTTTTTCCTTTTCATATCTTCAAACAACTTGTCATTGATTATACTAATAAGCCTCCTATAGCATCAAAACTACCTGCTGAAGGAGCCCTGAATCTGAGTCCAGCACACACGCATCTATTAGGATGTTCTGAGAAAAATATTAAGAATAATTTGTGTATCTTCTGCTTTTTTTTAATGAACTGAATAAATGCATAATAAAAGATGAGTAGAGCAGTGGAGTTTGGGATTTCACCTGTTTTTGTGCAGCAAAAATCACATTCATGAAATTCATGTACTGGAGAGCACAGTCATCAGCTGCTTTTATCACCTAAACAAATATGAGAAAAGCAAAAACACGATCCTCAGTCAAAGACAAACTGATCGACAGTGATCAGGAGAAAGCTTTAGGATCAAATAATGGGACATTTTATCATTTTATGGGCTGCACCATGTTTAAATTAAGTATTTTTCAGTAGTAAACGTGGACTTTAAAATGTAAATAGAAATAATTAAAAACAGTCATCTTTTTTTCTCAAAGTAGGCGATGGGACTCTCTGCCCAAAGCTGAATACATCAAAATGCATAACTAGCAGGAGAAATAAACTGGCAGGGAATTTTTAATGAGTGCAAAAAGGCAGGAAGTAGCAAAATATGCGAGTACGACTTAGAAGGCAGGCGAGCAGATATGGAGACGTTCAAATGATAGCAAATCAGCATTACAAAGAATAAAGTGAAAAATAAAAGGAGACCTTACCAATATCCTTGACTTCATCTCCTGTCCAACTAGAGAAACAATCGAGACACTGTAGTGTGCTAATAGAGGACAATGAATTACATTTGGACATAGTGATCTAAGCAGACATTACCTTCTAATTCCTTTGACACCCTGTGAATATCTGTGAGGTGAAGTTTTAAGGAAATTTCCAAAACAGCTTACAGAGCCAATACATATGCAAAGTGTATTTAAAAGGTTCAGCAGTAAGAAGTTTAGATCGTTACATATGTGTGGGTCGGAGTTTCGCCTGTAGAGATTTTTCTCCAGCGTGTAAGATTTCCAGCATTCCATGTTTGTTTAGACTAAGCTGTCTATTTATCTATTTATATGTAAAGTAACTAAAAAAAACCACCATGACTTTTTGTCACATTCTTTCTCTTTATAGTGAACATTGGTTAAAAAAAATTTATCAATCTGACAAAAACTCTATTTAGCTTCACTAACAATCAGCATGGCCCTGATCTACTTATTAGATCAGTTCTTATTTGTCCCAGCGTGGAGATTTTACATTTTTGTGTTATTTCACCTCATTAGGCCCAGAAACCTTAGTAAAAGAGACTGAACAAGATCTGCTGATGAGTGTCTTCCTGAAGTTCTGCTGATCTTTGTAACGGACAGTACCAAATGTCAGCATGTTGATGCTGTTGGAAACATTCAGAGATGTTGAATGGGAAGAAAATCTCACAATGAATTCAAACCATCTTATTTTCTATTTTATTTCTATCTTATCTCTTGGAAATAAGTAGAAAGCAGACAATAAACCCACTTAAGGATGGTTAACTTTGATTTTAAAGAAGTGCTTTATTAGACTAAGGTGCATTTAATGACAACCATAACTGAAAGCAAGAGTTATTTCAGGATAGACCTGAATGCATCATGAGGTCTTCACAAGCAACTATTTCCTTTCACACCTGATGGTCCTGATTTAAGATGCCTTATAAATCTGTGTCTAAATGATGGAGAAGATTCTCAGTCATTACAGAAAACTTAAAAAAACCAACCACTTGACTTTTCCAAGTTTGAAGATGCTGGATGAGAAGCAAGTTGTCTTAAAACTTGAAAAACAAAGTCCAGTGTTTTTTTTGTTTTTTACTTTTTTTGGAATATCCACTGCATGTTTTCCCTCCAATCTGTAGAAACCTGCTAATTCTGCGTCCATTTAAACACTGTGTTTAAATGGACGGGATCAGCAAATACAAATGAGACCTTTTTAAGTTAAGCACTAAAACGTGAAAGGAAAATTGACCATAAAACAATGTGCACGATGTTAAGGTGTTGGGAGTATTAGAAAAACTTCAGCCTTACGTTTTAAAACAATCCCAAAATAGGCAGGATGGGGTTAACTCCAGTCCTCTGTATTCAGTGTTATGAATGTTGTAGATGTTAGAGGTAAGGGTTGACCAGCTGTCATTCAGCCACTTGGCTTTATCTACAAGATGCATGACCCTGGCTTTTGAGGCCTAAAGCGTTACACCTGAGGTAAAAGGGAAATTTAGCAGACTTTTTTAGCATTTCTCCTGCAGAGCTCATTAACTTAAAAATATAATGATACAATGGTTTATCACCACAAAAAAGAAGGAAAAGAAATAGTTTAGTTTCATACTGTATGTACATGCCAAAAACCATTGCAAATTCAAACTGATGAGAAATGTATTTTTTGTTTAGATGAAAAGTCAGTATTCAGTCAAATTTAACTCAAGATCAACATTTAGTTCAAAAACTAAAACTAGGAAAAATGGAATAAAATAATTTTAGTTTATCTGCCCAGATGTCATGAAACTCTCTTTAGAGAAATCACATAAATGTCATGAATTCTCTGTTTTCTGTCACTTCTCCTGAACTGGACCAAAGTGACTGAAAGGATACAGCACAGAGCTTTAGCAAGAGATCCTGCCAAGAGGGTGTCGGTTGAATTCCCTGTTACTTCAGCTGCAGGAAGAAGACACCCAGCAGTTTAATAATGAATTATCCAACAAGTTATATCTTTACAGTATCACACAGATGCTTGTCAGTAAAATCAAATAAAAAACTTTTAGATTAGTGTTACCAGGTATAAATCACAGATTGATACCCACTTTTCATCATAATGTTCCTGATCTCTTCAGTAATAAGGTTGTTGGCGACAGACAGGAGTTCGTACTTTCCATCTCGGCTGGAGGACGACTCATCGCCACCGCTGTCCCCATTATTCCAGTTCTTACTTGGATACAGGAAGTGACTGGAAGAAGGAAAGAAATGGTGAAACGTATAAAACATTTAATCCAGAAAGTTAAAGAAAACAAAGCAGTCGTAGGTATTTAGGTGTGACTGCATTTCTGCTTAGATGGACATATGATGACAACAGAATACTGTGAAAACAGAACTCTATGTAAAACTTTAGAGTATAATAAATGGAAATTTAAATAAAATTCCTTAAAGAGATAAACTAGAGATGTGCTGATCTCGACTAAAAACAAACCTAACCTTTTGAATAATACTGATTTTTATTCAATTACAGTAAAAATTATAAATGCCCTGTAGACCCTTTAATAGAGGTATTACTTTTTATTCAAACGATTAGAAAATAAAAAAATTGGGAATGTGAATATTATTCAAAGTCATTGAATGATCCCAAAAGGAGATTAAATGTTGTTTTAATTCATATTATGCAGCTTCCTTATAGATTGCACGCTCTATAATAGGCTTATATATAAATATTGGTCAGACAGTCAAATGGATGGATGGAGCTTTCGACAAAATATCTCAGAAATCTGAGCATAAGGATTCTGAAAACATGGTAAAGCTCCACTAATCCCAGTCAGAGCATGTAGCTCCTAACTGTAGTTACCTGTCTTGACAGTGACTGGCGATAACAGCCAGCCTGTTTGTCCTGGTCATCGCCATGTGGGAGTTTCCCATCACCATAACAGCATCCAGACACTTTGACAAAGTGAACTTGAAAAGCAGAAAGATAAGATTAACTTGATTGTCCCAAAGGAAATGGGATTTGGGTACAGACTCTGGCTGCTACATAGTCCAAACTATGTGTCACACTGCATTCACACATAAAAACACGCTATAAAAAAATCCATTAAAAGATAATAAATAAATACATAGGGAAGCATGTTACATTACATTCACACAAAAAAATTGCGGGAAAAAAACAACAATAATAATAATTTAAAAATGCATAAAAACAAAGCAGAGAAAACGTGTAAAATTAATAAAATGAATAATTTAGCCAAATCACTCCAGAGTCAAAAGATGTGACTGAGAAGACAGTACCTCTGGTTCACGCTGACCTTGCTGACCCCACCAGATGGGATTTACATCCACCACGATGACCAGAAGGTTCCATTCATCCTCTGCAGAAAACAGGATACAATATGAAACACATGCAAAGAAAGGAAAGCATCCAATTCCACAGCTGTTCAAACACTGACCTGAAGCCATGTAGGTACTTTGTTTGTTTTAAAGCAAAGGAGAAGAAATGTTATTCTTTATCTGCTGATGATTTCCATCTCAGCTCAACTACTCCACATAACATCCGCCGCACTGATAGTCTTAAAAAAATAAAATAAAATCAGGCTATCGTTTTCCAGCTCTGGGTAAACTACACGGCTTCCCCTTTTCTTTCAACATCCCGAACTACGACCTGCTGCGTCTTCTTCTACTTCCTGTTAGTCTACAGGGCCTGAAGCGGCCTGCTGCCCCCTAGCGCCAGGTTTGATATTGCACGACAACGCGAGACGTTCAAAAAGGATTAGGACCACTGAAAAAATTAAAAAAGTTAACTGATTTTTACATTTTATTTCTGTATAATATAAGGGGAAAAAAATTCAGGATTCTGAGAAAAAGGTCAGAATTCTGACTCTTTTCTCAGAGTTCTGACTTTAATCTCAGAATTCTGACTTTTTTCCCCTCAGAATTCTGACTTTAATCTCTTATTTTAATCACCTTCTCTTCCATTAATGAAATAGCATAACTGGGGAACCCTTAGGCACGTAAAAAATCACCTAGTTCTGGCCGTCCCAAACAACTCACATCTTTGTCATTAAAGCTGAGTGCTCCCACATCTGTTCCTTCAATAAGATCCAGAATTCTTAGATTAAAGTCAGAATTCAGAGATTAAAATCAGAATTCTGAGGGGAAAAAAGTCAGAATTCAGAGATTAAAGAATTCAGAGATTAAAGTCAGAATTCAGACTTTTTCCCCAAATTAAAATGAAATACTATTTAAAAATCAGTTAACTTTTTTTTTTCAGTGGCCCTAATCCTCTTCCTTAAAAACATGCTGGAATATTCAAAGAAAATTGTGAAAGGAAAAAAGTTAGATAAATAGACGAGAAAAAAAGGACATACTTAAAAATAAATGACAAAGTCAAATCGACTTAAATCAAAAGTTAATATTTTATTTCAATAGGCTTAGATGTGTTTGAGAAGAATCGCAATTATAATGGATTGAAAGTATTAACAGATTTCCAGCTGGTAGACCAGATAGTCTTTGTTGGAGGTCTGCCATTTTAATGTTCACAGGACCTTGTTAAGGGAGGTTTGCATGGTCAGCTCTTTGGTCCTTTAGCCACTGTGCATCACTCTTCAGCTTTGGAAAGTTGGCTTGTGTTGTTGTTACCCTGCCACTGGGAGTACCCCTCAGCTGGTTCAGTGGAGAACAGCTAGTTTATTCGCCTGGCTTCCATCTCTTTGGTGTAGCTCTTTAGTTAGGCTGCCAAGGCTTGGAGTCTTTGTTTGGCAATTTCCAGTGGCTGAGGTATGGGCATCTGTTTATATTTCTGCAGCATTCCTTTGCCAAATGATCCCCTCTGGAGTTCTGAAAGAGTTGGCTTACTTCTTTCCATGTTGCCTTGATTTTGGCTTCTAACTTTCTCTGCCATGGTGGATATTTTCCTCTGGAAGTTCTTGATTACCTTGGCCAAGCAACTCAAGAATCACTAATGTTGTACTGTATATCAGCTCATATGTTTCTGTGATGGTCGCAGTAGAGATTGTAGTTAGTGTTGTATTCACATTAGGCTGTAAGGGTTTGTTGCATATTTGCAACAATTGTCATAAAGGGGTTAATAATCAAATGGTCCAGTTTGTCTGAATATGGAATCTAAAAAAAGAAAAATCCATCCATTAAGGTCTTGGTGGAGCTAGGACTTACCTCCAGCAGTCTATTATTCTATGGGCAAAAGGTGGAGCACACCCTGGACAGGTCGCCAGTCTATATCAGGGAATCACAGAGACATACAACCATGCAAAATTTAGGGATACCAATTAACCTAAAAGTCATATTTTTGGACTATAGGAGGAAGCAGGGGAATCCGGAGAAAACCCATGCATGCACAGGGAGAACATGCAAACTGCATGGTCCGGGAATCAAACCAAGGACCTTCTTGCTGCAAGGCAACATTGCTACAAACTGTGAGAAAAGAAAATATCTTTTCTATTACAAATGTGTACATTCAGTCAGTAAATATAGCAGCTAAAAGACGGCAAGTAAAATGTTAAATTTATGGTGATGAGAGGCAAATGAAAGGTTAACCATGCCACGTCAGTATAAACAATTGTAAACAACAACAAAAAAAGTGCAATTGCGCGGTACTAGTCCTGTAGAGAATGGAAGAACAAAACATTCTTATATTCACCATACCAGACATGGAAAACAAGAAACCAAATTTCAACTGACTAGTCGAAGGAATGGTCAAATTCTCCAGAAAGACCATGGTTTTAAAAAAAGAAGTGTATTCAAACAGTAAAGCAGTTATATTAAATGTTAAAAGTAACTTAAAGACAAAAGGACAACCCACTTTTAAGGACACCAGGGGTGAATTACAGTTAACTTTAAAGTGATGCACATTGGCTTGATCTGTAATGATCTATAATAGCTTACTTCCCTAAGAAAGCTTAATTCTTTCCCTGTGAGGTATTGCTTTGTTTGAAAGCTTTAGAGTTTAAAAAGATCAGTACTAGAAAATAAAAATGGAAAACTATTGACATCATATCAAAAAGTACTCACGCGGTTCAGTTTAATTATTAAACTACGTTAGAAAGCAGGAGAGGGTTGGACAATAAAAAAAATAAAAAGTTTAATAAAATAACAGTTTAATAGTCCCACTACGTCTTGACTTTGGGCTGCATATTGAAGGTACCAGTCCTGTATTTCTCAGTCTGATAGACATCAGACTCTATAGGGTCGCTGGAGTCATTCAGTGTCACATAAACATCCCCGCCGACTTCAGTGACTTTATGAACCCTCTGTTTGATTCCCTTGGAGCGCCAGTGACTCCTAAGTGGTCTGACAGTAGGATCGTCCACAGCTTGGTAAAGTCCTTCGCCCTCTGCTAGGGTAATCTTGTACTTGTGCCATGGGCAAACAATGCAAAGCCGTCCATTGAACTCCTTATTGAGAGGGAGGGGACAAAAGCATTAAAACAAAGTACAAATCAGGTATACCAATAAATCTACCTCCATGATTATGATAGAAATATACAATAAAAAAAAATCTCCTGTACACACCAAAACCTTAAATATAAAACATACTTAAACTATTATGCACACTGCCTAAAACGTATTCATTAAAAGTTTATTATTGTTTACCATTAAGATTTGCCCAGTTCTCTGTGGAAAACAGGTCAAGCTCACTCAAGAGTTAATATCAACTTATTTCAAATCTATTTCAAGACTGTTTTTAAACTTTAACTTGGTTATCCTACGGCATAAATATACTTTGATCTTCACCTTGTAGCTTTGCCTGGATAACACTGCTGCTGTTTTTCCACTCCATCTATATTCCCCTCTACTCTCACCAACCTATCTAAACCGGCTGAAGTACAATATCCCCAAAGCTTCACGATGGATGATGATATAAACCTATTCCCCCTTGGTGTGTCAAGAACATGTTTTCTCTGTGAACCCATCATATATAATAATTTACAACAAAAAAAAAAAAGCCAACCTCAATGTCTCCATTCTGTAATGAACCACCTGCATCTGATGGGGAGAGAGGGGGGGGGCATGCAGTTATAACTTACAGTAGTTCAACTGTGTAAATAAAATCACAGATCTTAATTAAACGGAGCTTACGGTAACAGCGCATGTCCAATGCATAAAGCTGCCCATGGTGGTACATGACAAGCACATCTCTGCATCCGTTCACCTGCTTTGTCACACGGCCAGCCTTAACAATATCTGCCTTCTTTCCGATGAAATGCATTGTGGGAGAGGAGGAAGGGGGGCTGACTTCCTCAGATGACATCCTGATTGTACTGCTGCAAATCAAACACAACTTGTTTAAAGCATTCTTTACTAACTATAACAGACAACACGATTACAGTCATAAAATGTTGCTGCTTGTACCAAAAGCTTATTCCCAATTAGCTATTGGCAGAAAACTTATCATATAGTAAAGTAAATATTAATGGGCCAAGATCTGATGTTTGTTGAACTGGAACCCCTAAGATATATTTGCAATAACTCTGAAGTAAAACATTTCTGTAAATTGTCTAGGTTCTACTTACAAGATCAATTTCAAACTATCCAGCTGCTTATTTGAAAAAAACAAACAAACAACAAAAACAAACAAGAGCTTGACAAGAAGTTTTGTTTAGTTTTGGCAAATGTTCTCAGTAACTTAGGATATGGCAAACCCAAAAAGGTTTTAAAAACAAAACAATGGGACTTTAGGGCTTATAGTGGGAATCCAGTTGTTCCCTTTTTAAAAACCACCTTTGTTGTAGGTGGTCTTCACAGTAATGTTTACAGCAAAATTGTAATAATTTATACAGAGAAAATATAAAGTAGTAGGTTTGTATTCTTTCACTGCAAAGCAAAGTCCCACATCTTGAGCTAAAAATGGGAAGCATTTTAGGATTTTTTTACAAATATATTTTTCATTCTCTTTGTCCAGTTTCATCAAATAGGGAAAAATGTCTCCTCTGTCACCAAACATGTAAATTGTGAGTTGCCATTCCAGTGCTGTGCTCTCATTAGTGGCATGGGTGGAGTCAGAGAAGAACTGGCAACCACCGGATGTAGGCAAGAATGTATGTAACAGCTAACTACAAAAAAAGAGAGAGAAGATTGGCCCAAACGATTCAAATTATTATTATTATTATTATTTTGAATGCACCGGAAGTACCAGGATATTGTTTGGTAAGCATTAAATTTAAATTTGATGTAAGTTTTTATTTAAAGGTATAGGTTGTTAAATTAATAACAAATAACAAGAATTAACAAACAATTAATTTCTAGTTCTTGATACAAGAATAATGGTCATTCGAAGGACTGATAAAACTGATATTCGAATAAAAACTTTATAAAATCTTTAGAAATGACTGGAGATTCTTTTTTGACATATAGAATGGTAGCTCGCTTGTATGTTTTACCCGGAATGTACAACACAAAACAAAGAAAAATTGAACCTACATGTTCTAGTTTTGGTCACTCTCTGACTCAGGTGACTCAGCTGACTGAGTTAAAGGGACCAGACCATGGAGTCCCCAGGCTAAATAGTTTATCTCCAAACTGCTTCCTTTACAGGACTGGTTTCGGTGATTTATCTCACTTAAATTACACTTAAGAAAACTTCGTTATATCCAACAAGCTTACCGAAACCTTTGGCCGCGAATAAACAAATAAAAACTACGATAGGAAGTCGAGCAAATGTTGCGGAGCGATGTTGAATTAAGTCCCACTAGAAACATAAAACCACATGCTGTTCATTCCGCCTCATCTTTTACATATTATTTGTAATAAACATGTTTTAAATACAACTTAATCAAAACAGCTAAAAAAAATAATAAATGCAAACATTGTATAATTTCTTAAAGGTTTTTGATAAGAACTCCATAAATAATGATTTTGAAAATGTTTAGGACTGTTTTGAATGTTTTCTTTTTTTTGCGCAGATGTTCATCCTAATCCCTTTTTACAAATAACATCTAACTATTTTTAAACATTTACAAATTATGCTTAAAATAGCCTATTTGACTGTATTTAGCTTTACCGACATATTATATTATTATTTATAACTATGTTTTTTTATGATAAACCGGTCTAGTTGTTTTGCTTTTCTTTTTCTTTTTTTCAAAAGAAACAACAAACAACCCAACACAGTAAACCACCTTTATTAATAACTCCCACGTGACTATTTAGTTGACCATTGCTTGAAGTGGTTAAGTGTTTGGGTTTAGTAGTTGCTCTGGTGGGGTTTAAGCTTCTGGCGGATTATCATTCGTGCTGAACAGACCGGCTGCATATAAACCTCCCTTTATATGAAGGTTAATTTGACTAAAGCTTTGCTCCCAGGAAGAGAGAGAGAGAGAGAGAGTAAGAGGCGCTGAACTGTTTCAGTAGTTATGGAGACCGAACTGTGTACGGAAATGCCATGCAGGCAGAAACATTAACGGCAGCGTAACGTTCCCTTCTAAGCGTGAGTATTTTTTTATTTATTTATATATATAGTCGGTTGTATTTAAGAGATAAAGATTATGCGTTTTGGTTACATGTATTCAAATGAAATATGGCTATGAAAGGCATCTTAATTCTGCATTTCTTATGTTGCATTTTCTGGCACAAATTTCAGATATTTCACAAATTTCATCAGATTTTAATTTAATTATGTCATGTTAATTATAGCTTATTTAATATTTTCTTAGGTTGCATTATATATTAGATCATATAAATATACTTACAGTGATCCATTGGCTCTTATGTGTTCTAATAAAATAATAATAATATAAAAACCTCCCATCCTCTTGGGGAGCAGTGGGCTGCCATCGTGGGGCGCCCGGGAGCAATGGGGGGTTAAAGGTCTTGCTCAGAGACCCAGAGTGGGGTTCAAACTCAGAACTTTAAGATTCCAACTTTTATGCCCTAACCACTAGGCCGACACTCCCCTATATAATATCTAGAACAGATGAGCAGGAAATAAAAATAAATGATTTTATAGCTCTTGGTTTGTGACTCATTTGACAAAACATTTCACGTATCCATTTGTTTTCCTCAAAATTTGAAAAATTCAAACTTGAAACAGAATAATCAACAGAAGGGTCCCCAGTAATCAGAGATCCAAATAAAAAGGCCAGAAGTATCTCCTCTACCCAGACTTCACAATCCAGTATGGCTACATTGTTCATAAAACGTAATGATAGCGAATCTACTTGATTTATTGTTAACCTTTTTCTGTTTTTCTGTAAAAGTTTAAAAAACAATCCACTGGACTTGGTTTCCAAGGTTTGAAGACGCTTCGCTTCCCGTCCAGGAAGCTTTTTCAATTCAAATGTCTGTCTTTTTTTGTTTATTTTTCAAATAATAATATCAGCATTTCCTCTCAAATCCATTAAAATCAGATTAAGTGCCACCCACTGCACATGTAGTGCAGTTTAAGAGCTGGCTGTACTCTGAATAATACCAACTTCCCTTAGCAAGTAGAAGAAGACTCAAATTTGAAGCATTTGAGAGAATGCGTATAAAGCTCAAATACTCCTTGAAAAAGTGGCCAATCAAAGCCTTGAACCCTCAGGAATCAGAAAAAACACAATTCAGTAGCCGTTTCAAATTACATTGATAAATTCCTTACAACCTTTCAAAGAATCCATCCCTCTTTCGTGGTAATATTCAGCAATTCCCTAATGGATTTTATTGCGTTTTTGAGGCTATATAACAAATTCCCAGTGTCTTGATCCGTTCAGGAGGTAGACTCCTTCAGAGACTATGACAGCTGGGGCTAAGCACCAACCCCCTGCGATCATGTAAGGATTAAACATGTACAGAAAAGGATGGATGGTCTAATAATGTCGTCTGTCTGACTAATTGAAAAGGACTGTGGTTAAAAAGATCTGTAAGTGGGTTTTAGTTCTCCATTTGTTAGCATACTGTAGTTCTAGCTGTAAGCAAGTGTAAAGTACAAGTCTCCAGTTGCTTGGGTTGTGTTTTCTATATTTAAAACATTTGCAACTGTAGAGAAATGTGTTACAGCTGCACCGGTGTCAGCCATGGCTCCATCCTGCACACGTGTCAGGTTTCAGCATCGTGCTGCACCTCTTTGCTTTGCTTTCCAATCAACAAGATATGCTGGTAGTATTGCCACAGTAAGCAAACTTTGGTCATCATTTTTAGCAGACAGGGTACTGTTTTACCCACTGCTGTGGCAGTTTCATTAACACAAGCTGCTCACTTCATATTCTATTTATTTTCTAATAGAGAAAAGCCAAAGTGACATTTTCCACTTGTCTCTTGTAAGGTGGAGTAAAGGATTAAACGAGGAGAAAAGCCAAGGGAGGAAATGACAGTTTGCCTTTACAAATGTCTGACAGCTGCTGGGCTGCAGCGTTATTATGCAAGGTAAGCAGACAGGTCATTCAAATGCACGTTGTTTGTTTGAATTATCTGATGTTATACTGTATACTGTGTATGTTTTTTTTCTGTCATAGGTTCACCTTGATGGGTGTTTACCAGGCAGCCCACCTTTCGGCTCTCAGGATGGAGGACTACCCCCTCCTGGGAGTTTGCTCAATGGAGGACAGAGCTCGCCTTTTCCAGCTCGTTCAACTAGTTAAAAGCCATGATCTAACGAGCCTTACATATGACAATGTTGGGATGTACAATGAGTCCGATTATGAAGGAGGTGATGAGATGTTTCCTCTCAATAATTGTAGTTTAGGTCCAGATGGGTATGGAAACCGTGATGGAGATGGGAGACACAACAACGATAAAAGTAGAGCTTTCCTGTGTAATTCTAATACTTCCTGTTACAGACCATCATGCATTTGCAGAAGGCTGGATTTCTCTACTGAAAACACAAATCAGAGCTTGTGTTCCCACTTTGAAGAAACTATTCATGCCTTTACAGGTCAAAACAGGAGTGATGATCCAGTTCCTGAAAAGGCATCAGCCACACCCATTCAGCTCAGGCTTTGTAGCCGAAGTGCTTTGGTGTGTGACCTTGGACAAAGCAAAAACAGTACGCTAAATGAGCGTAGCTGTTCAGGTGATCATCATAATGGAGAAAGCATTAAGCAGCGCATCACACAAGAAACCTCTGTGTTCAACTCTCACATCAGATCAGTACCAAAGAGTCAGACATGCAACAAACCATTTGCACAGAGAAAGAGAAAAACAAGCTCTTGGAAGAAAAACTGCCCTGTATATGTTACCAAGCCCATACCTGTTTACGAAGCAAAAAGAACAGCTGACTACAACTATGGACTGCCTCTGAGTTCTCATCCAGCTGCTAAGTAAACTGCTCTTCAGTTCTTTTATTTCTAGGTTTCTAGATAATGACAGCAAAATGTTGTTGTTATATGATTTTCTTAGGGTTATTAGAATGAAGGGGTCTTAAAACACTTCACATTTTTTTTATTTTAATTTGGACAAATTTGTGTTGATCCATTTATTCAAAATCCCTTTAAAAGACGCAGCTTTTTGTGGGTTATAAAAACTTTGATAAGTTTGCTATAGTAACAACTAACACTGCGATGTATTTGTTTTGTTGCAGACATGTGGAAGGACGACGGATCAGTGTGTGTGTGAGGAAACGACCTTTGACTAACGCAGAGTGCAGAAGAGGAGAAGCAGATGTTGTGACCACTCCAAGTGCAGAATGTGTGGTTGTGCACGAAAGCAAAGAAGCTGTCGATCTCAGAGAGTATATACTACAGGTAGACATGCAGAGCAGAAAAAAAAATGATTCCATTATATTGTTATCATGGAAACATGTTGTTGTTCTTCATTTGCTTATAGTCTAATTCTTTGTGTTTCTGCAGCATAGGTTCCATTTTGACCAGGTTTTTGGGGAGGGGAGCTCCAATGAAGAGGTTTATCAGAAAACGGCATACCCTTTGGTTCAGCACATGCTTAGTGGGTATGTGTATACTGCTGAATCACAATGCTTAGTCTATGCCAAAGTTTCAAGTTGCTGAAATGTTCCATCATTGCATTTCTGTGCTTTAAGGTTGGAGTAACATAATATTGAATAATGCAGTCCCGCCCCCTTTAACTACATTTACATTTTGCTGTGCACTGCCAGTAATCTGGCAGAAAGAATCCTCCTACACATGGAAAATTATTTTATCCCTTTAGAAATACTTCTTGTAAAAAAAAAATAAAAAAAAATTGTGTGCATTCTTCTCCCTAGGATAGCGATATAAAGAGAATCTTCTCCTGGCCTATGCCTGGTGAACTGTCCATGTTTTCATCTTTTCTCTTAACAGCATGAAGTGTTTTATCTCCGGCTCTGCAAGGTATCACTTTATTGAACTGTCAGTGTGTATTTTTGTTGTATCTATCCACAGAGGCAAGGCCACCTGCTTTGCCTATGGACAGACGGGTGCTGGAAAGACTCACACCATGCTGGGTTCATCCCCTGGAGGAAATGGGTTATATGCTCTGGCAGTTCAGGACATTTTCACTTATCTGTCCTCGACATGCGCATCACTGCTGGTTTATGTCAGCTTTTTTGAAATCTATTGCGGTCATCTGTACGACCTGTTGGGACACAGGAAAAGGTTATTGGTTTCTCTTTATTAATGTTTTATCTGGTTTTGTTTCACTGTAGTCTATGTTCTTCATGTTTTCTCAGTTGTACAGTTTATTTCTTCATAGGGACCAAAATGTATACTTTTCTTTTCTTCACTGAAGGTTATTTGCCAGGGAGGATGGAAAGAAAGTGGTTCACATTTTAGGTCTGCGGGAGGTCAGGGTGGATTCAGTCAGCTCGCTGCTGGAGGTTGGCTCCTTTTTTTAAATGATAATTGTTATTCTCCCAACGTGTTGCCCAGAGTTTATACTGTAAAAAGCAAACCAACTAATTATGGGGTTTAAATAAACTTAAAACTAAAAGCTGAGATCAGGAAGTTATTTTGATTGTCAACGGTACAAAATAATCTCTTCTTGGAAATTATATATGTCACGGTTGAGGAAGCAGAGTTGAGTCTTGCAAATTTAATGAGCCAACTGAGGTAAAATCCGAACACCAAAAATACAGCTAACCAAAACGTCAGGGAAAAGTCACGTGGGAAGCCAGAGATGAGGGAACGACAAAACAGCCATTATAGACCCAGCAATGCCCGGCCTGGAGGACTCAAAAACAGACTTTGTCCTTATCATAAGAAATCCTCTGGACATAGTCGCTACTCTCAGCCTGCCATGGAAGAGGGTGAGTGCAGTTGGTCAGTTGAAGAAAATTCTTTTTGCAAACTTCACACTCCTTACCGCCCTAGGAGTAAATGGCCTTTCTGAGGAGCTTGAATGGAACCTACAAGCAGAGATGGCAAAAGTACTCACTTTCCGTACTTGAGTAAAAGTACAGATACTTGTCTTAAAAAAATACTCTGGTAAAAGTGGAAGTACTGATTAAACTTCTTTACTCAAGTAAAAGTAACAAAGTACAGGCTTGTAAATTTACTTAAAGTATAAAAGTAAAAGTAGAAACCACTTTTTTCATGCCGATGCCTACATTTTAAATGGATGTCTGCCAATAGGACTAGATCTCCGTTGTGTTCATTTTCAATCATCTCGTCGTCCATACTACTATGCTAACGCCACCGCCACCAAGCTGCAATGATTTGCCGCCAATGAATACCGCCAAATCTGTCGATTCATCTTGTAGTGGTGCGTCAAATGCAACGTAGATTCCCATCCAATTAGATTGAATTTGGTATTGATGACGTGAAAAATAATAACGGTAACTCCATTGAAATGATTCAAAACTAAAGTAACGAGCCAATTTTTAAAATGTAAGGAGTAGAAAGTACAGATATTTGTGTAAAAATGTAAGGAGTAGAAGTAAAAAGTCGGCATAAAAATAAGTAGTAAAGTAAAGTAAAAATATCAGAAAAATCTACTTGAGTACAGTAACGAAGTATTTGTACTTCATTACTTCCCATCTCTGCCTACAAGCCACTGCAGTGGGAATCTACAAGCCACTGCAGTTACCCAACCAACCTCCACCACCCAGACCACAACTTGCCTACCTTTCTGGAACTCCCCCTCTCACCCCAGTCACAGCTGTTTCGGTTTTCCATGGCTCCTACTGCTGTTTCGCTGATGCCGTCTGCCCCATCCAAGCGCAGGAACCGCCACCGGCAGAGAAATGCTATGGCCTGCCAAAAGGGGTCTTATGCCACCACTCCGTCTTCGATGGATCAGTTTGACGCCACCACTCTCTCTACCATGGGTCAACCTGCTGCTAGCATTAGTTTACCTCCAAACCAGGTCAGTTTCTACATTAGTCTCAGACGCCACCTTCATGATTCCCCAGCTGTCACCATCTTTAAAGCTTTAAAGTGTTCATTTGGCCGCCATCCTCACGGCCATCCTCCAGAGTTACTCCATGGCCACCGTCCTCACGGCCATCCTCCAGAGTTACTCCATGGTCGCCGTCCTCACGGCCGTCCTCAAGACTCTTTGCCTCGCCTCTGGCCTCATGGCTGGCCTCCAGAGACTTTGCATCGTCTCCAGCCTAATGGCCTCCCTCCATAGACACTGCTTCTTCAGTGCCCACCTTTGGTGGTTGTTTTCATTTTTGGGTTGTTTTGGACTCTGGTTTTTGTTTTTGTTTTCTTGCCCTCCTTCTTTAGCCCTTGTTCGCCCACTCTGGGTGGCTTGTTTTGTGCTTTTGGGACTTCAGGTTTGCTTTTGGACTCCAAGGGCGTCTCGTATCTGCCCTTGAAGTGGAGGGTACCGTTTTAGTTTCTTTGTGTTCTGTGTCTTTGTAGTTTAATTCTACCAATGCTGAGTTCTTTAGTTACCCTATGTTGCCCCCTTGTGCTTTTTTCCTTTCCCCTTGGCTTCTCCCTAGTTGGTCTTACCCACACCTGCTCCCCATCTGCTGATTAGCCCATCTTTGTTCAGTCTCCCAATATATACACCAGCTCTGCAGTAACTCAGTGCTGTTTTTTTTTTGTTTTTTTTTTCTTTTTGTGCTTTCTCATCTCTGGCTCTCAACGTGAGTTTTCCCTGATATTTTGGTTTTTGGTTCCTTGTATTTTTGGTGTTTGGATTTTAGCCTCATTAAATTTGTAAGACTCACCTCTGCCTCCTGGTCTCTGCATTTTAGTCCTCATAAACCTCCACTCAACCATGACAATACATGCATGGTTACATCCTCTATTCACCCACTATTTGACACTATAAATACGATAATATACCAAAGGGATTTTAGATTGTATTTGCATTTCAGGTAACAGAACTCCTGTAAAAGTTTTTTCTCTCACACTATTCCTCTTTCTCTGCATTCTGGATTCCTTTAAGATAATTTCCCAAGGATCAGCTGAACGAACTCAAGGGACAAGTGGTGTGAACCCACTTTCGTCTCGATCTCATGCCTTGCTTCAGATTCAGCTCAGGGATTTCAACCAGAAGATAGCTGGACGGTAAGAAACAGTTTTTTTCTTTCAATTTTTTAGTAGAGAGAAATATAGAGAAAAGGTTGTATGAGTGAAAAGCAGCGTAGATGTTGCAGAGTTAACCAGTCAATCACAGAGACACACACTCAGTAAAAGTATTCGGCCCCCTTGAATTTTCCATATAAGATTTTAATTTTTGTGAAGAATCAACAAAAAGTGGGACACAATCATGAAGTGGAATAATATCTAATGGATATTTCAAACTTTTTTAACAAATACAAATACTGAAGAGTCGGGCGTGCAAAATTAATCGGCCCCTTTACTTTCAGTGCTGCAAACTCTCTCCAGAAGTTTAGGATCTCTGAATGATCCAATATTGACTTGTATGACTGATGATGATAAGTAGAATCCACCTGTGTGTAATCAAGTCTCCATAGAAATGCACCTGCTCTGTGATAGTCTCAGCTCAGAGGTCTGTTTAAAGATCAGATAGCATCATAAAGAACAAGGAACACACTACACTGCAAAAACAATCTAGAAATAAGTGAAGATTTCTTAAATTAAGTGAATTTAACCTTAATTTGAGTAGATAAATAAGAGGTTTTGCCAATGGTATGAGTATTTTTACTCTTAAAATAAGACGATAAGATAAAAATGCACTTGAAACAAGACAATGCAGTTGTTTTTTCTTCTTTTAAATGTAAATTGTCTTGTT
The DNA here is from genome assembly GCF_000732505.1 of Cyprinodon variegatus. Taxonomy (NCBI): domain Eukaryota; kingdom Metazoa; phylum Chordata; class Actinopteri; order Cyprinodontiformes; family Cyprinodontidae; genus Cyprinodon; species Cyprinodon variegatus. Next base: position 543,975 of record NW_015150631.1, on the reverse strand, counting down.
CCATTGGCAAAGTGTCTCACTTACTCCCTCAAGCCAATAAAAAATGCAGTTATTTTAAGAAAAAATTACTTATTAAGATTTGAATTTTTTGCAGTGTAGGCAGGTCTGAGATGCTTTTGTGGATAGGTTTAGAGACAAAAAGTTTCCACAAGCTTTAAACACCCAAAGGAGCATAACATTGAAATGGAAGGAGTATCAGACCACTGCAAATCCATGAAGATCCGGCCATCTCTTTAAACTCTCAGCTCAAACAAAGAGAAGATTGATCAGAGATGCATCCAAAACTGCAGTTCATCCAGAGAGCTAGCTCTCTGGATGAACTGCAGAGATCTATGGCTGAGGTGGGAGACTATGTCCATAGGACAACAATAAGTCATATGCTGCACAAACCTAACCCTTATGGAAGAAAGTCATTTCTTTAAGATTTCCATAAAAAGTCGTGTTTAGATTTTGCCTCAAGCCACCTGGGAGACCCAGCAAACATGTGGAAGAAAGTCGTCTGGTCAGATGAAACCAAAATCAAACTTTTTGGCTGTTGCAGCATCATGGTTTGGGCCTGCTTTCTTCAGCAGGGACAGATGGTTAAAATGATGGATGGAGCCAAATACAGGAGCATTCTGGGAGAAACCCTGTTGGAATCCCAAAAGATCTGAGACTGAGATTGAGATTTATATTACAACAAGACAATGATCCAAAACATAAAGCACAATCTGCAATAGAATGGTTCACAAATAAACAGATCCAGGTGTTAGAATGATCAAGTCAAAGTCCAGAACTGGTTCCAGTCGAGAATTTGTGGAACGAACTGAACACTGCTGTTCATAAAGCGCAGAAAGACCCTTGACCGCTTTGTTGTTGCAATGCAGGAGTGTTACAAACCACTGTTCCACCGTGCTGCCCCACATGAAAGGGAGAGTTCCTTATTGGGGTTTTATGACATAGACCATCTAAAGTAGTCTCTGCGTGGTCAGAGTTGCATTGAACAACTTGTATGTGCATGTTTTTGTTAGAATATTCACAGGTGGTCTAATTTCAGTCTTTGCAAAGAGGAATGGTTTAGCATGTCAGACTCTTGAAAGCTAATATGGCCTAAATGTGAAATTGGACTTAAATTGAAAAGTACAAATGTTGACAAGTAGGGAAGATTTCAGGTGCACAAATTCTTATTTGTGAATAGTTTTTTGAAGTGTTACCTTCCAACTCTGGACTACTTTAAGCTAGTCTTCCACATTAAATGGTTGTTGTGGAGACCTACAAACAAATAAATATGTCCACTCTTTCGAAATTCTTGGATCTCGACATATCCTATTTTTTGGTCAAAATTAGTTCACATAACTTAGTTTGATGTCATTAAAAGCTTTAGATTTTTTTAAATGTGCAACCTTTTTTTCCTGTTTTAAGGTAATTCATTCATATCATTACATCACAGTTAACAAGGGTTGCAACAAATGGTTACAGAGGTGTTTTATTTTTTTCATTTTACTTTTGACTGTCCAAAACACCAAACACTAAATAAAGGACTTCAGGCACCATTTTGGTAGATTTACAGAATATTCTTTACTTTAACACCATGACACACTCTGATAATCAGTCCTGCACTTTAATGAATATATGATAATGAAATGTAAACATATGGTGCTTTTAGTGAACTAATGACTCAGATTATTCACTCAATAACCTATTTACATGTTTCAGTTTTAATTTTACAGACTTACTGATGATTTCATATGACCTTTTAAAGCCTGGAGAATTTAAGCTGCACATATTGCTGGCAAAGTGGTTGAACCTTTTCATTCAGTGTTTTGTCCATTTGTGTGCAGAATGTTTTTCGTGGACCTTGCAGGAAGTGAGAGGGCATCAGATGCCTGCGAACCAAACAAACTGAGCCGTATGGAGGGAGCTGAGATCAACCAAAGCCTCCTCGCTGTAAGACATATTCCATTAACTCAAATATATTTCATGATACGAAGTCATAGGAGAAAAATGTTAAAAACTGAATAAAGGTCATGATTCTGTGGCTTCTAAAATCCCTTTGGGTAAGTTTAAGTTAGTGTTTTCTGAGTGGATTTATCAACTTAAAATTGTTGCCTGGAAACATTGGTTCTACAGTAGCAATCAGCCCTACATTAGCTGGCTCTTTCGTTTACAGCTATCTTATGGTCCTGACACAGCATATCAATTGAGTTAAAGTGGGAACTTTAACTAGGCCTTTCTCTCATA
>NW_015150631.1:506618-540747 GCF_000732505.1 Cyprinodon variegatus | reverse complement strand
TTTTCAAAGTGGAAAACAGTCCTAATTCCACATTCATCAGAGCCGGTGATACTTCAAACATTGATAAACAGCTTCTAATGAGTGTAGAGCTTATAACATTTTTATTAATGGAGCAAAATGTTGCTTTTCTCTTTTAACAATGAATTCCTCTTATCAGTACAGATTCTCACATCGAGCATAGAAAAGGGCACGCATATTGCAGCACCAATGACACCAGACCAATAGTGTCCCCACCAAAGTTCAAATCAAACCTACGCCCTTGCACCTTCCACTGTGTTGTTGTTAGATCTATGGATGTTTAAGGCTACAGAGTCGCATTTAACTCTACAACACACTGGCATCCAGAAGAATCTGTGTTTAGCTGTAGATTTCTAAGCTCCTGCGGCTGTAAAACGAGCCCAAATCATTGGTACTCTACCACCTTGCTTGGGTGTTAGTATTGGGTGTTTTTGGTCATACCGGTAAGTTATTTTGCTTTTTGACAAACACGCCATTGTGGTCTCTTCTACCCAAATAAATTGTTACTGGTTTTTTGGTGGTTCATTCATGATGCTTAAATATCTAACATGTTGATGCTGCTTTTGGTGTTTAGCAGTTTCTGAAGATTGAATAGTCTGACTTTGGAATAAAATAGTCTGGAAGTCCACTCTAGATGAGTTTAAAAGCAGACCCCCCAAAAAAATCATTTTTTGGTATAGATTTATAACTGTTTTATTGTTTACTAACGTTTTGCATCCATAGGCGCTTCTCTGAGGTCATTGGTAGTCTCTTGCCACTTAAGCATTGTTGTCAGAAAACATCTGTGATCTCCTGATCAGAATCTGTCTGTTCAATTAAGTTAGTTAGTTAGCTAATAATCAGCTCATATAAAAAATTTTATTAGCAAAGCTTGGTTGCTAACTTTCCCTATTCAATCTTATGCAAGCAGGAAGGGTGTTCATAATTTTCGATCACCTGTATATCTGCTACTCACCGCCTCTGCTTCTCCCCTTCAGCTGAAAGAATGCATCCGTTCTCTTGACAAAGAGGAATCTCACACCCCTTTCCGACAAAGCAAGCTCACCCAGGTAGTTAAATCTGTGTAACTTAATAAAAAAAAAAAAAACTATACAGATTATTTTTTTTGTTTTGTTTTTTCCACTTTTACCCCAAAAAATATGTTTAACTAAATTGTTTAATTCTCGTTTTAGGTACTAAAGGACTCATTTGTCGGTGATTCAATGACATGTATGATTGCCAACATTTCACCAGGTCACTCAGCAACTGAGCACACGCTCAATACTCTGAGATATGCAGATCGGTAAGTGTTAAAAGCAGAAGGGAACAAGTAAATATATGAGAGTTTGACCTACTTGATGAAATGTCTGATGATGATGATGTCATTTAGTCTTCATTTAGTTTTTAGTTTTATTGTTTTTACGGTTTCTACCCAACTTTCCAAACTCTTGCCATTTTACCATAAAGTCCAGTTATTTATTTATTTTTTTTTGGTTTGTTTGTTTTATTTCTCCCAAGTTTCCAATTTTTCTAACCTAATAGATGTTCTACTGGTGGCCAGTTTAGGTGGGTGAACATGTCGTTATGGGTCTAGTTTTGCAGAGCAAAGATTTATCTGCATGAAGTCTGAAATTTAGAATCTGTTTTTTTGTTTTTTACACATCATTGATCTTTATGATGCTTTTTGTTCACTATTATTCTTTAAGGAACCTCTGGGGTCTTCACACAGATCAGTATATTTTCCTTCCTCAGATTATACACAGGAAGATCTTATTTACTAACTAGTTAGTTAACCTCTAAAGGTAGCTGGTTATACTGGATTTTATTCATGGGGTTCAGAATGAAGGGAGAAGAACATTTGCATGGTACACTTTTCAGATTTATATTGTAAACCGTTTTGAAGGATATGCATCATAATCCTTCCACTGACATTTCTGCCATGAGTTCTGTTGGTGTACCACAAAAAACTCTATACAAAACACTGACGTTTCTGGTTATAATGTAACAAAATGCTGCAAGGATTAAGTGGTTTGAATGCTTTCACAAGGCATTATATTTGCTCAATTTCTTACAGTGTGAAGGAGTTGAGAGGACAAAGTGGGCTAATGGGAAGAAGAAGAATCAACAACAACGTATCACAGTTTGACAAGAAGACCCCATCTGGCAGCATCAGGGACAGAAGAAATGCTGGGACCTCTAAAAATGCAAAGTCAGAAAATAAGGTCAAGAATTTTAGAACCAAAATTTCCACAAGAGCACACCCATGGGATGCAGTTTTGTGCTCAACACCAAAAAAAAATCCCTATGCAGAGGAGGCACTCCCGAGAGATGGAAAAGACATTGAATTTCAACATATCAGTCCAGTTAGAGGGTGTTTGGCACAAAATGAAGGACCAGAAGTCAGACAAGATGGGAAGACTGAAATTGACGTTCACAGTAACTGTGTTAGCGGGAAACATACCAGAGCAGAGGGAATGTTTGGACAACAAAACGGGAAAGGCGGGATTTGGGATGCTTTAACTGTTTCTAAAAGAGAATCTGGATTCTACCAAACAGAAAAGGAGGCTATGAAATGGAGGCAGAGAGAGGAACAAGAATGGATTGAAATGAGAACACGGGCGGAACGTTCTAGAGACACATGCAGGATGGACAAATTGTTACATAAAGCTGGTGATAATTATGAGAAAGTCAAGCATTTAAGAGAGTATCATCAGCAGCTGCAGCAGTTCTCACCTTCACCATCCTCTTCATTAGTCCATCCTCTTTCATCATCAACATCGCCACGTTTTTCTACCTCCACTCAGGGACATCCATCTTCCTCCATGCATTCATCTCACTTTTCACTCTTGACCCATAAGTATCCTTGTTTGGAAAAGACTTCAGAGGTACAAACTGAAACATCTGCAAACAGCCAAGAGAATATCCCCAAGGGTGACATATGTGAAAGGCAGAGTAAGATGGTTACTGACGCAGCAGGTAGGGCAACTATAAGGAAGGAGGATGAGAGGCTAGGTGGTAGGAAAGGAAATACAAAAAATACTGAGACACATCTGCTGGGTAGCAATGTTTCAGATGACAGAAGAGATGAGGAACTACAGAGACTTGAAACTAGAGGTAGTGTCTGGCGCCTCAAGCAGAAAGGAATGTCTGACTACAGCAGAAATCCTCTGTTTGACTCACCTCTCCTCCAAGCTATTGCTGAGAGGCCCCTTTCCCCAATTTGTGTAGATACCAGAAAAATGCATGTTTTACCTCAAGTTGACACTCATGGAGATTCTGTAAGCCACATTATGGATCCTCTCTGCGTGTCCCAACTTCATGTAGACCAGCAGGCTTCTCTAGGCCCCTGTATCCAAAGGGATAAGAGCAGCACCTGCATCTTTTCAACTAAAAATGAGAGTGAGATATACAATAGTCAGGAAACTAGAAAAGACTGTCCATGCTATGTAGAGAAGGAAGAGAAGATGGTGAATGATTCATATGCAAAGTTTGATTTGCCTCTTTTGGAGCTGCCGCACTCAAAGAACTTCAAAATGGATACATCTTCTACATTAAACACTTCAACTGGAGCTCTTCACCATCCACAGAGATACGTCAGTGGAAAAGGTCAGAGCGATGCTCTTTGTGGTTCACTACAAAAGCACAAAGTGCAGGTGCTTTAAAATGAATTAGAATAGAAATGTTAATTTATGTTAGTAATTTCATTTAAAGGAGAAGTTCGGTTTTTAACACTTTTAGCCCATTTTCTGTAGTGTCCAGGATGAAATCGAATGATCGACACCAAAATTTTGACAATTGGTCCTGTCTCTGCTTTTTGGCTCATTTAGAATCCACCCCTGGCTGCTTTAGAATGGCTTCCATAGAGCATGTCCGATAATGTCCTTAAAACAACCTTAAACGTTCTTTTTTTAAAATATGCTACTCACCGGGTCGTCAGCGCTGTTCAATGACGTTCCAAAAAAAGTTTCGTAAAGAAAAAACGTTCCTGTAGTGTTTTATTTAGCATTTTGTAAATCCCATTGAGTTTTGTTGGAATAGTCAATATTCCGCTGCCACCGGAAACGGAAATGGGGCCTGTTTACACAGTTGTAGTCTTTTCGCTTCACTCTGTGTACTCCGACGTCGAGAATCAAGAATCCACCTTTCGTATTCCATTTTCAGAGTTTTTTAAAGTGTTTAACAGAGACGTTAGCACCTCGATGTCGGAGTACACAGAGTGAAGCGAAAAGACTACAACTGTGTAAACAGGCCCCATTTCCGTTTCCGGTGGCAGGGGAATATTGACTATTCCAACAGAACTCAATGGGATTTACAAAATGCTAAATAAAACACTACAGGAACGTTTTTTCTTCACGAAACTTTTTTTGGAACGTCATTGAACAGCGCTGACGACCCGGTGAGTAGCATATTTAAAAAAAAGAACGTTTAAGGTTGTTTTAAGGACATTATCGGACATGCTCTATGGAAGCCATTCTAAAGCAGCCAGGGGTGGATTCTAAATGAGCCAAAAAGCAGAGACAGGACCAATTGTCAAACTTTTGGTGTCGATCATTCGATTTCATCCTGGACACTACAGAAAATGGGCTAAAAGTGTTAAAAACCGAACTTCTCCTTTAAGAAGTCAGACCTACCACAGACGGAGGAATACATTTATTTCTGTAAATATGATTAAATAAGGCTCAGAGCAACATTAAACAGTACCAGTAACAATGGGCTCATTTTGAATCAATTACTGCATCAGTGTGGTGTGATCTGATCGACACTGGTTTTTCTGGAGTTTTGAGGAAAACCAGCTTTACTGATATAGATGCAGTCAGTTTGTCTGTATTTTGGATCTGGTGGTTGGATTTGACTATATAATTGATAAACTCTTAAAGTCTGCATTTTTGACAAATATTTTTATAACTAATAAGTTAAAAATAATCCAATTAATGGTTTCAGCTCTAGCCTGGTGTCTCTCATCCTCTTCATAACTATACACTTAGATAAGAAAGTTTACAAGGTTTACGTCAGGCCAGTTTTTACCCAGTGAAGCAACGTAGTGATTAAAGCAGGTATTAGTACGTTGTGCCCAGTGGCCAAATTTGCTTGTGTGTTAGTGTTTTAGTCAATATCACATCACCCGAGACAGAGGAGCACCATGAAAAGGCCAAGAGCTTTAGAGGCCTTGACTACACCACTACTAAGTGCTTTTAAATATGAAATCAGCATCTGGATAAAGCTCTGACTTTGAACTTGATAAAATACAGTCAACCATCAACATTAGTTAAGATGGATCCCACATCACCACTAACTGTGGACTGCAAGCAAGTCTCTGGTTCAGGTTTGGGTTCAAGGTGATGGGACTATTGTGATCCATGCCTTGGATACATCTGCATGTGGTAACACTGAATTTCTTTGTATTTTTTTTTTTATTTTGTTGCATCTCTACATTTTGCTACCACAATTTTTCCTTCCACTTATCTTCCCAATTAACATGCCTAAATACAGAACTTAGTGAACAGTCAGCTTCTGCTGCATTGATCTTTATTGGGGATACCCTGTTTGTCTTCCAGTCAGCAGACATAGCATTACTTCAACCTAAACATCTCTGAATTGGAAATCCCTTTTTGTTATTTTATAATAGGAGCCTGAATGTTGGGTTTTCATTAACTACAAGCCAGAACCATTAAAAGGAACTGATATAAACATTTAAAGTTATTTGCTAAATTTGTAAGGAATCTATTTTATCTGAGAGTAAATTTACATTTTCATAATAATTTAATTAATGAAGTACCTGCATGGATACGTCTCTTTTTTGTGTGTGTTTAGGTAAAAACAACCCTTCTTTCCTTGAAGGCCATGACAGCAGTGAGAAAAAGGAACCAACTGTGGAAAGAAATACAGCTGCATCCATGAGGAAACCCTGGACTACTTCCTTTATACAGAGCATTGAATGTTCTGACTCTCATTTTTCAAACAGCGCATTAGAATATGCTCATGAAACGGTATCAAAATCTTTCTCAAACATATCTGAGCAACAATTGGAGCCTCTCTCTGGGAACTTGAACTTAGCACAGTCAAATTATTGTAATTGCTCAAAATTCGTTGCTGAGCCAAACAATTCTGCTAAGCTTAGTGATGGAGAAAAGAGCAACCAGCAAATCACCATGGAGAGAATGCACCATGCAAGGTAAGTATCGGATTATCATATTATATGCCATAAACCACTTTGATTCTTGTGGATAATGACTACTTTAACTCAGCCTGTCCTTTAGGCTGTGTATTATTGAAGCCCACATGGAGCAGCTGAAAGAGATGAAGCATCTATGTCACAAAGAGGGAGAACTTCTGTGCCAGCAGCATGATTTGGTTTGATCAAATCCACTTCAATTTAAAGCTAAATGAAGACTTTCTTTCATTGGTTTATTATTTTAATTATCATTATTTGTCTTTTAATCCAACAGGTCTTTGTGGAATTTGTCAACAAGCTGGTAGAGATCCTGGACAGAAAGGCTCATAGTGTAAACAACATGAGAGCTCAGCTGATGGCATATCTGAAGTCTAACCATGACACAACACAAGAGGAAGATGAAAATGCTGTTTTTTAAATCAAACTTGTTTTTTAGAAAAATAAATTGAGGAGAATTGTGGGTTATATTGATGTCCCATGAGATAGCTGCAGCCTCATGTCTTATGGGACATCAATATAACAATCAGGAGGAAGCTGGGGTATGTGCAGAAAACATGGAGGTTCAACTAAACATTGTGCAGTTAGAAGTGGCTTTTTTTTTTTTTTTTTTTTTACAAAACAAAAGTGATTGGACAGAAATCAGACACAGAGAGTTAGGCCACTTACTAATACAGCATGTCTAGGAATAATTAAATTGAAAGCTACAAGCCAGGATTCCCAGTTTAACATCAATGTGTAACCTTGCTAATGGACTTATAGAAGAAAATTCAAAGTTTTCTATTTACACATTCTTAAACCTTCTGGACAGCCTCCCCAAAAGAGTTAAATCTGTTATAACTCTATAAAGTGGGCTGACATTACATTAAACCTTGTAGATAAAGGAAGTTCCTCAAGTCTAAATCAGTCTGAAGGTGGTCAATAGCTTTACTAATTTGTTTTGAAAATGTTTTACACTCTTGTTTTATTTTATCCTGCAGCACTATACATCACATGTCTTGCTGCAACTTATGATTATTTTAATGAACAGTTGATCATTCTGAAACATTTTTTAAAGATACAATGCTGATGTTGTCTCTCACATTTTAATCATACTCTGAGTTTGCCCAGAATAGTCCTCCCCAAAAAGTTGTAAACAGTGATGGTTATGTCTGACCAGTTTGCTGGTCAATCAAGTACTGTGATGTGATGGTGATTAAAGCAGCTATTGGCTTTTTCCCACAAGTCTTTTTTGTTACTATCAACCTTCAAAGTGAGTAAAGTTCCTGACAAATAAGTTTACATTGTGGTTTTTAGTACTATAAATAGGTGATTATAAGTTTTTGGTAGAACGTCATTTGTGAGATGAATATCAGATTTGATTTAAAATGGTGACAACTGTGAGTGTCTCTTTAAATAAGACTTTAGTGGATTACATTTGAAAAAAAATTCTTCATTTGATAATTTTTTTATTTATATCAAACATAAAATCAGTTGAATCAATTTCTGACTTTTGTTTTCTTCTGACATTTTGAAAAATATTTGAAAACATAATGACTGTATTAAGGTTTAATGTGATTTTAGTGTGATCTGTTCTACTTAAGTCAAACTGTACATACACACTGTTCAGTTTTCTTATGCAAAATTAGGTCTGACCTTTTAATTTTTACTAAGAGGGCAAAAATATTTTCCTCGCAAACCTTAATTGAAAAATTTGGAGTTTGCTGAGGCATGACTGCCATGTTTAGATCTTAGCATTCCAGAAGACTCCGTTTAGCATGCTGTGGCTTTATTTTAAGGTGAAGTTGCCTAAACAGAAGTAGATAATCCAGATCTAGAAATTTTAAACCCTGGCTAGTTTTCCTTCATCATTGTCACCCAGTAATTGGCCTCTACTCTGTGTTGTTGTGCTGGATGGTTGACCCTAATCTCTGTATAGGCTGTTTACTTTATGGACCTGGATTATCCACCCGTTTAATTTTATTTTTCTTAACAGTCAAGTTGATATCAAATTCTACTGAGATCTCTATAAATATTTTAAAATACTACTAAAGGCATCTTTCCAGAAGGCTCTATCAATCACACTATGTTGTTTCATCTAACTTTCACAGTAAAGAGCTGAAAAAATTTATTGTCCAAGCCCTAAAAATTAAAAGAAAAAGTAAACAGTGTTTTAATTGCGGGAAAATAACGTGATCCATCTGTGTTTAAAAATAGACCTTTTAACTGGAAATGCATGTATGTGTTTCCTGATTTAGTTTAATCAATTAAGCTATAACACTTGACTTTTTTTCAAAAAATATTTTTAAATTACTGTTATATATCGATGTGTCTAAATTTGCTTTAAAAAAACACAGAAAGAAACCAAATTTTAAGATGACACGTAAATGTAGTGACTTTGTTTTAATTTTTGTTAAATACTGAATCACATTAGTAAACACACTCCAAACGGCCACGCTCACGTTGCTGCGACGTTTATGTCATGTGACCTCCTAAATTAATATTGATTGGTCTTCCCGTTTGTTTGTGGAGCGTCGCTTACTTACGTTAAACAACGGCGCGGTGCGTCACGTGACACTATCTGCTGCTGCCTGCTGGCTGAGCGAAGCGTGTTAGCAGGTAAAATAAAGTCAGATTTGTTTAGTGAATGATGATCAGAAACCACCTCAAATTAAAGAACAAATGTTAGCTGGGGTACTTTTGATCATGTTGTCATAGCCTGTGATTAACGTTCATGTGTATAAATTAGTCTGGAACGGGTTATTTGGTGTTTCGCTAACACGCGAGACGCATTCCTAACTGAGCCATTGTGTTGTATTTGGAAAAAGGCCTTTCACATGCCGGGGAAGGTAGCATATATCTCCTCCATTAGTCGTTTTGGCTTAATGAACTACTTGCATTTCCGCAAATTTGTTGGTTTCACGTTCCTTGGAGTAAGATAAATCAAATATCTAAATATTTTTGGGGGGGAGACACGCAACTGCATTTACTTTCGTTTGAAGTGTTAGCCTGCTGCTAATGTTAGCTTTTAGCTCGGGTTTACACAAAGGGGTGTCGTTTCACTTGAGATGTTTCGTTGTTTCCTCCCAGCCTGCCTTTTAATCGTATATAACGGCATTTCGATTATATGACACGTTGAGCAACCGTAAAATACTCTGAAGATATTTGTTAATCTGAACACGACGGTTCATAGGGATGGCGTAGCGGCTATTGGAAGAACAAAGGCAGGAGGTTAGCTAGGCAACAGCCCTTACGGACTCGGCTGAACGTTAGTTTGTAAGTTTCTTTCTTTTTTTTTAATTGTACGTCAAACACCCTATAACGTCAGTTAAATTAAGCTGAGTTATTTCTGCCAGAAAATTGGAAAGTCACTCTGTTAAATCAAATTACGTAGTCTGTATTACGTTTTTTTTTTTCCCCTGCTCATCAACTATACATAAACAGCCGTGACGCAGATTTTTTATTATATTATTGTTTTTACCGTTTTTGAGATAGTCTTCTTCCAAATAATTATTCTGGTTTTATTGTTAACTGGCTGGTCATTTGTGACGTAATCGTTGTTGGTTTTGCGCTTTCGATGTCAGTTTTGAGGGTTTATATCGGTTCACTTTTGTAATGCGTTGAATCTATATTCCATTTGTTCATGTGAAATGTCTTACTGTTAATAGTAAGAGTATGTATTCTCTTTATTATAAACACCGGTTCACACTTACTGTGTTTTTGTGTGGGGAAAAGGTGGGGGTGCTGCAAGATGACACCAGGACAGTCCTCTCTTGGCTGGCTAAATTTAACCAGGGATGTGGGGGGGCAGATAGTGAGGTTATAGTCTTACATGGTATATAACTGTGTGTCAGTCTGCCTATATAGAGTGTACAGCTGTAGTGTGTCGCATTTGCCCAAATGCTTTTTCTTTAAATACATTACTTCAGTTTTACATTTCCCACACTTGTCATTCCAAATAATTTATCTGTACATTGTTGTTTTTTTCCAGATATTTTCTATTTTGTACATTTTTTTTGTATATACTGTATATGATGACTTCTGTGGTCAGCAATCCAGCTCGAGGGACTCGGGATAAGACACTGCCCACAACCACCCAAACAACACAGCCACAAAAACAGATACAGGTGAGATAATTACTCTTTTTCATACTATAAAACATGGAGATCCATCAAAAAGAGGTTAGAACAGAATCATCCCAATTAAAGCTTATTTGGCTATGGGTAACAATCTGTTGGAAATTTCAACATCTGATCCGAAATGTGCCCTATTTAATCCGGATGTAGTCTGCTGACAACACTCTTCAGTGTGCATGCTGTAACTTAAGAGATATTTCAAAGTGAGCTCAGGGGGTGAATTTATTCTGTTTACTTAGAGCTTTATCCACTCTATTGCAGAGCCAGTGTGCTGCCATTTTTGCTGATAAAGTTGTTTCAGATGCATTAAAAAAAAAGTTCACATGACATGTTTTGGAAGAAACCTAAGGATTGTGGAATAAATACCTAAACCTAAATGAATACCTTCTGTTCACTCCCTGAAAGCAAATTAATTTGGTGGATCAGAAACCCAGACCTGGGGTAAGTGGATTTGATATGACTACGTTAAATCAATTAAGTTGAATGTTAAATCTTCCAGTGTATACTTCCTACATTGATGGCAAAAAAGGCAGCATCCTGCTCTGCAGTGTGGTACTCTTGCTTCATTCACAAGAAGTGACAGAAACCTTTAAAGAATATTGTAATATGGCAGAAGTAGAACGCAGTTCCTTTGATTTATCATTTAATCTTCCAGCTTCTGCTTGTATACTTAATGAATCAAACTTGAGGTCTGCCTTACTCTATGAAACACGGGTTACTGCATATAGGTTTAAGGGTTTCCATCCTAATAGCTTATCAGTTTCAGGGATTATTTAAAATGTAAAATTCGTAAACATTGGGTTTCTTCAAAGGTATTAATGCAAGCTTGTTGAAATTTGAGTGCTTCTCCTTTTATCCGATAAGTAAACATCTTCACAAAGGACAGGCCGTCACAGTTTTCTGATGTAATTGCTGAACTCTTCTTCTTTCTTCGCAGGCTACAGCTGAGCAGATACGTTTAGCTCAGATGATCTATGACAACAATGATGCTGACTTTGAAGACAAGGTCAAACAGGTATGTTCATTAAAATATGTCAGATAGAAAGAAAGTAACTTAGCATAGATTCATAATGCTACTTCACGCAAATAACTTTGTTGATTGAACCTAACATCAAATGTTGTTTTGTGCTCCCAGTTGATCGAGGTAACTGGAAAGACCCAAGATGAATGCGTAGTTGCCCTTCATGACTGCAATGAAGATGTAAACAGGGCCATCAATTTTCTGCTTGAGAGCACCTCCGACACAGTAAGAGCCGACGCCGAAACAGATTTATGGATTTTATTTTATTTAGATTCTTTCAAGTTGTCTAACTCGTCTTAAAAAAAAAAAAGTTCTGTTTAAACAAAGAATTCAGAAATTTCTGCATTGCTTTAATCACACATTTAATGCACCATTTTGTACCAATATTTGTTTTGTTTGCTGTTCAGACCTCCTGGGAGACTGTGGGAAAGAAGCGTAGTATTGGTAAAGAGGGAGGAAGCTCAGATTTAAAAGAGAGCCGTGAGAAGAAGGGAGATCGTGAGGCCAGCCGTGGACGTGGAGTGTCCAACAGGAGAAGCAGAGGAATCAGCCGTGGTCGTGAAGGTAGGAAATGATAAAATAGTGCCAGAGTATTGTTGAATGTGTGTATATTCATAAAGTCGCTTTATTTTCCCCATTTTGTTTCTGGTTAAATTATAGGTCGTTCAGAGGAAAATGGGTTTGAAATGACTCCTGTTGAGAGAGGGGCTGACCGTGGGCGCCGGGGTCGGGGCAGAGGTACACTCCTTAGTTGATTGTTTGGCTTACCAATCTTACTAGACCAACAGCACCAATTATAAAATCTTCAGTCAGAAATTAAGGCTGAAGGATTCTAATTATGCCCTTACATTCTTTTTCCTCCCCAGGAGTTGGGGGTCGTGGAAGAGGAAGGGGAGCTGTCGGAAACAGGTTTTCTTCACAAGGAATGGGGTGAGACAATATATTACATACTTAAATCTTTAGTTGTGTTGAGTTTAGTGATAGCGATACTTCACCCAGACAATATGTGTATTTTTCTTGTATCGTTCAGCCGATACATGCACTGATTTATTATGCACTGAATCAGAGCTGCACAAGTTGACTGATGTTGAAATGATATGTGACAGAATCGCCCTAAACTGATCTCTAATCGAGATGTTGTTGATTACAGTGACAAACAATTAATTTTTACCCCCCAGAACTTTTAATCCTGCTGACTACACCCCGAACTCCAGGGGAAACCAGGACAGATTGGAGGGGAATGAAACTGCTGAGGGTACTGGTAAATAATATACTATGAATTAAGCAACCACATTCTGCTTCTGTTTTTGCAACATTTGCTTCTTTTTCTTGGCTATTTCAGTTTCTTTTTAAGTAGCATAAATTCACTGTTCCAGATCCAGACGACAAGTTATAAACTTCAGCAAGTGCTCTAATGTACAATTGCAGTCCTCAGACCACCTTTCGTACAGCTTTTAGAGACCTCATAGTTTCTTCACATTTGAAGGACAGCATGGCAAATTAAGGAATTCCAAAACTTGATCAAATGCTAAGATCCTAATTGGGCTATTTGATTAGGCCTGTCACGATAACAAGTTTTGCAGAAAGATTGTCTCAAAAATTATTGCGATAAACGATAATATTGTTTCAAGACCTTTTTACACTGATTTAATGGAAATGACGTAATAATGCATGCATTTTCCTGCCAAAGATAAGCACACTTTATTTTCAACAGAACACTTAACACTGGAACTGGTTAACAAAATAAAACGAGAAATAAAAATTAAGCAAACTCTCAGTCTCTGTTAACTTAAAATACACTTGAATAAAAACTAAACACAATATAAAACCACAGTGAAAATAAAAATATATATATATATATACAAAATATCACGTTGGTGATATGTATGTTTTCTGGGGAATACTGTCTATCAAATGTCTGGAACATTTTTCGAAATGCCGGCTTTTCAACAATATTAAATCGAAGCATCTCTTTAGCAATTAAATGAACTACGCTGTCTGTGAGCGCGCGCCACTTTGCGCCATCCTTTTTGTATGCTGCCTGTCGATTAATTGCTTCAGTGATGGTGGACTGTCACAAACTTGTACACCGCTTGTACTTTTTGTTTCCAGCTGGAGAAACTTTGCTGGGTGGTTGTGCTTAAGGTGCATGTGTAGGTTGGTTGTATTGCTGCTTAGTTGCTACTGTTTTATGACAAATGCGACATACTGGCTCACATAGGTTCAGCGGTTCGGCTCTGTCATTAGGTTTGAATCCGAAATACTCCCACACTGCGGCTGTTGCGCTCGGCTTTCAAACCATTTCCATTTCGAGCCCCCCCCCCCCAAAAATAAGATGTGGGTTTTTTTTTTTTTCTCGCTAACTCCTCACGGGGCTCTAAAGCTGCAGAAGTACAAAATGATGCGCGCTGACTACCTGATATGATAGTCCACTCCTCCTCCCTCCTCAAAAATGAGGAAAGGGAGGGGTCACTAGATGGCACCGGAGTTAAGCCTTTTCATCCAGCGTCATCAATAGGAGAAAAACACAGGCAGAGACGATATAGCCGATAAATTAAATGAGGTGGATCATTTTTATTTATCGTGCGATTAATTGATTTATTGATTATCGCGACAGGCCTATATTTGATTACTCTTTATTTACTCTTCTAAAAACTAGATTTTAGTGGCTGTGGTCTGGAATTTGTGATCCCTGCATCTAGTTAATGTGGAAATGATGGAATTTAATCTAAACATACACTTGACCGCTTGTTGTTTCTCTGCCTCCGTCAGGAACATGGCGTGCCAATCTGGAAGAGTGGACTTCAGAAGAATGGAATGAGGATGTAAGGGTTTGATTATAGATGAGAGGAAAATTGCAAAACTGAAATGCAACCTAAAGATGCATTTTTTTTGCCATTGATATTGGTTTAAAGGATCATTTTCAGCAATGTTTTGGCATACTTTAAACATTCTGCAAAAGCTTGCGAAGCTTTGGTATTTTTAAATGCCTGCCTTTACTGTTTTGTAAAAACATGTAACATCCATAAAAGCATAAAAAACTATATAGTTAACCCAAGATGTACAAACACTCATTCATAACACAGTCCTCTGAAGGGTTAAACAACACAACAAAGCACTGAGGCTTATAATTGGCTTGTAGGAAATGTATTGTGGTAGTCAATTCCTTTTCAGTCTTTGCTACTTTGAGTAGGTGAGTAAGATCTACCAATGAAATGACTATTTGTAGCCTTAAAATAAGATGGCGTTTATGTACTTGAACTAAGGGTCGTAGTTGATTTCTTAATTGAAATGTAAACTGTTTTATTCCGTTGACAAGCGTCTCGCTTACCTGCTCAATTCAAGAAAAATGCTCTTTGACTTTTTATTTTTATTGAGAAATTTGAACATCACCTTACAAAAACAGTACAATTGGGATGGGATTCCCATAGGAATTGGAAATCCTAAAATCTTTTCATGGCAACTATGCACCTTGGAAAACATGCACTTATTGTAAGAAAAATTGGTGTACTTAGATTTCAGTATTTTACAATGTGAACCATGTCAACAAAATAAATCTCCTTATGCTCTTTCACAGTTGTCTGAGACCAAAGTGTTCACTGCCTCTTCAGCTCCAGCCAACCACATCACAGCTGGACACAAGTAAGTCATTAGGGGTCTATTGACCTTGAACAGATAAAAAAAATCAAAACTGATCTCTTAATCACTTCTCTCCGTTTCCTGCATTGGCTCAGTGTGGACCTGGCTAGCATACTGCCTAAAACTGGAGTGAGTGTAGGAGGTTCTGTGGACTCTGACTTGGGAGCAATTGTTGATGGTCCTTCAGCAGAGGATTTGGGCCAAAGCCTGGTGTTCACCAACTCCCACCACAATGGACGAACTGCAACACACAGCTACGCACATGCCACAGCCAACAGCTACGCTCATGCCGCCTCTGCTAGCACCACATATGCACATGCAGCACTGGTACAACTTACTCTTTCTCTTAAACCTATGTCTCATCAATATTACTTCTGTGGTACCATTGTAGTAATTTTGTATTTCCTCTGTTCTGCTCCAAGTCTTCAGTCATAGGTTCTGGTTTTGGCTCCCTGAATGCACCTAAGCAGGGACCAGCTGCGGACGTTGGCATGTCTGAGACACTTAATGGGCCCCGGCTGCCTCAGAGAACCAGTCAGATGTTGGCAACTGGCAGCGGCGGTGTCTCCAAAGACCCAGGACAGCCTCCAATACAGAGTCCAGCTTCTGCTTCCTCACCTACTGCAGATACGAAGTCTCTGAGGGTGGAAAATGGCCCAATTCTATCCCAAAACTGTAAGCCCCTTTTTAAATTAATAAATACATTATAAAAACTATCTATACTATCTGCTGTGTGTGTGCTCTGTATGATGAAGTCACTAGATCGACAAATTGTATTGCTATTTAGATATCAGTTTATTTATTCATTAGATTTTTAAGCTCAGTTTGCCATCCCTAGAAAGTTTTCTCAGCTATAACAATATTTATTTCTGTTTTCTGAAGTGGAAATGAAACATCAGCCAGAACCGTCTGCAGTGCTCAGCCAGCTTGCTCAGAGGCAGCAGCAGTCCTCCATGGTGCCCACCACAGAACCCCCAGGCCTGTCTCAGTCACACGCACCACAGGCCCCCACACCACCAGGTACAGTTTGAAGCTGTTGAGTAAGTCAGTGTTAAGTAGGGATGCCCTGACCCAATAATGATGATGGAAGTCGGTCCAAACCAAAATTATCATAAAGGGTTGCATCCAAAAGCTCAGATATAGGCAATTTAATACTCATCTCTGCTTTTGTTTAAAATTTATGTAAAATATCACTTAATAGGTAATTAATTGTTATTCTCATTCCTACTTTTGTTGACTGTTATATTGTTGAATAATACCATTAACATCCCACCATGAAAATTTTGTCATAAAAATGTGTGATTTGTGCTTATGTCAGTATCGATTTGGGAAAAATAAAGGTTGAAACATAAAAGGTTGTATCAGGACATCTCTAGTTTTGAGAAGATGTCTTGTACTTGAAGATAAAGCAATATAAAAAACATGGCCCATATTTTTCTTTTTAATGCAGAAACACAACAATATCCCCAGCTGCAGTTTTAAAAATCAAAAATTTATTATAAGAGTGGTTTCTAACAACTGTTAACAATTAGACATATATAAACAATAGAAAATAGAACAAGTGGAATTAAAAAATTTTTTAAAATTATATAAGTATTATTTCTCTTTAAATGCCAGCCTGTAGTGCATTGTGCTTCTAACTTGGATAGATCAGCTTTCAAACTGTGCTGCCTCAATGAGAGGGTTGGGTAAAGCTTATACAGTTTTCTAACTCTGTTATTGAGTTCAATTCTAGGAGGATTGGCTTTAGGTGCCCTACACAGTGGTTCACACTTTAACACTAGAACTCCCACAGCCGTCATTTTGACGGTTCTGAGATTTTAAAGGGAAAGAAATATACTTAAATTAATCTTATGTTGCTCATGTTAAATGACTTTTTCAATTTCCATATTTCCTTCATTTTCACATAGTTTTTTTTAAATAAAATTAAAACGTAAAAAATGAATATGGTTAATTCTACCTCAATCTCCCACAGCCATCATTTTGACGGCTCTATTAGTTGCATTGTAAATTCGTGCCGCGGTTGATTGATGTTCGTTACCGTTGCCTAGTAACCAACATTCTACCGAGAACTCTTTGGCCAACACGGGAAAAATTGCTTTCAGAAGAAATTTAACAGCGAAACAAGCTTTAGAAATCCTTCAATATAATTTTGATGGTGATTTTGGCGGAGTGGGACAGACCGATGAGGAGGACTGGGTAGGAAGCGGCTCAGATTCTGACAGTGAGTCCGAGGATGATCACCCAGCCCCGGGAAAACGCAGACATATCAGACAATAGTGAAACTTTTGTTCAAGCACTGCCCACACCTCAGCTTTTACACTCAGCAGCCCTAAAGCCAAACCAGAGCCCATAGTCTACTATAACCACACACAGGTCGGGGTGGATGTGTTGGATCAGATGATTACAAGGGATTCTGTAAAAGCTCCGATGTGAAGGTTGCCTATGGCTGTATTTTACTATATGGAAACATCAGCTATAAGTGCATTGGTTTTTTTCAGGAGCAGTTTGAATGTCACTTTTTTCACGCAGAGATTTTATCCTTGAACTGGTAAAACAGTTGCAGGCAAACCGCAGGTTTCCAGCACCTCCGCCGCTGAAGAGCAGCTTTGGCAAGGCATAGAAAACGCGCCAGGTGCTTCAGCGCTGAACAAAAAAATGCTCATATTACGTTTGTCGTAAATGTGAAAAAGTGGTCTGCGGGAAATGTTTGGGGGGAATTGATCAATTTCTGGAAATAAAAATGTAATTTCAAACTTTGAACCTGTGTAGTAAAACAGTCTTACTCTACGGATTTATTTTTAATACAACTTTAGAACACAATAATAGCATACAATACAGCCTTTGAAAAGTATATATTAAATTTGTTTTAAGGTTTACGTATCTACAATAGGTTTATATCGCACACTAGAACCATTTCAGTTGATGACATCATCACTACTCATGCGTTTCATTGGGAAAAATGTCAGCCGTCACATTGACGGCCAGTGGGAGTTCTAGTATGATCAGAATTCTGGGAGTCCCAGTGTTAAAACCTTTTTTTTTTTTCTGGTACCACTGTAAAATAGTTTTGTCTAATTCTGTGCTATTTCAGCCTAAAAAATAAATAACAGTAAATGGCTTTAGCAGCTTTTGTTGGTGGGATCATGTCTTGTGTCTTAATTTATTTATTTTTTTTTTTAATCCTTGTGTTGGGAGTCCTATTTGTATTGTGTCTGATTAAATTTTATTAATATCAGGTCAAGAGTCCTCTGGCCTCCCTGTAAGAGACGGATCTTCTCCAGGAAGCAAGCTGCCGGGCCTGGAGCTTTCAGCCACTGATCCCCCTCAGCGACAGTTAAAGACTCAGCGACGCAGAGCTCCCCTTCCATCAAAGGTAAAACATATGGACTCTTTATTCTAGTCAATAAGATTATTACATAAATGATGGAGCATGAAGTTAACTTGTACTTTTGTATAGAGGAGATGGAAGGCAGTTTCACAGACTTTGGTTTATTCTAGCTCATATCAACTTGATATTTTCCCCTGTTTTCATTTTTATTTTTTACCATTGCTGCAACTAGGAGTACATGATTAACGCCGGTGTCTGGTTACAGTCTTTTTCTACAACACATTTTTTCTGTGTCTCAGATTCCAGCTTCAGCAGTGGAAATGCCCGGCTCAGCAGACATCTCTGGTCTGAATGTTCAGTTTGGAGCTCTTGACTTTGGATCTGAATCTGGCAGTGTAACAGCAGACTCTAAGACAGAGTTGGCCCGTGAGCATACGTCCACCTTGGCTCAGGCAACCATGCCTTCTCCTGCAGCTGTTCCCACACAAGCACAGAGCATCATGTTCCCCAAGTCAGGACCCGTTAGGTACGAGTTTTTTTTTTTTTAGGCAATCCTTGTGGATAAGAGGAACAACACAGGTTGTTGATCCAGGTCCAGTAGTAATGAGTGCAGTTGATTTCAGGCCATTGGTTCAGATATGTAATAATCCCATCTGTCCTATACATAAAAGGTGGTAAATCCTTTATTTGAATCGGTTTCATACTAGCTATTGACAAGTGATGCAGATAACAGAAGCTTTTATGTTCCTGTCAAAATACACCATCCTATTGTACACAGCAAAGCAGTGCTGTAACTATTAGCCACTATAGGCACTAGACCTATAACTTCCAGATTTAGCCCCCCTAAAAGCCACTGGTAATAATCTAATAGTAGAGCACTTTGAAGCAGCAGATTAAAGTCATGGAGGAACATGTAAAGACAAGGCCACATTTGACTCTGTAGATTAAATCCTACATCAGAGAAACTATATGTCTGATCAAGTGATTGTCACCTCTGTATTGTTGCTTAACAACAGCGTTTAATGGGACTGGCTCAGACAAAGTGCTCTGAGTTACACAACCCTTTCAGTGACTGATCTGACCCTCGTAGGTTACATGGCAGAGTTTTTCTGTAAGAGCAGCCCATGTGACATATAGATACGCACCAATGGGTGTATGTATCTACCTGAAAAATCATTTCCTAGATCTTAAAAAAAAGCTAATGCTTGTGTCAAATATTCTTAAATTCAAGGAAGTCATTTTATTTTTTTGCTTGCTTTTTCTATACATTCTTTAATCACTTGGGAATCTTTCATTAGATGTTTGCTGTTACAATAATGTTAGAGCAATGATGGTGTGTTTTCTGGTATAGAGACAAAAAGCTCTCTGGCCACTTGCTGACTCAGCTTGGCTGACAAGCTTTTTAGGAATCGTCTTTTGATCAGAACACCTCTGTCTTCAGAGGTTGCACTCTGTCTGCTGGCACCATACTAAATAAAATTCAGCTTATTGCCCTAATTTCTCTGATTCTTGACAATTTTGCACTAGTTAGATCCCTGGTAAAGGTCTGGTATCCATTATAATCTATAGCAGAGTTATTAATGTACCATAATGTTTAGGCATTTTTTCCCCCCTCAGATAATTAAATGCTTTAGTTCATTATTCTGAATCTTTATTTATTTTCCTGGAGGAGCACAAACTGTTTATTTTGACTTGTATATGGGTGAGTGAAGCTTCTTTTCAAGGGTTGATTTCAGTGAAATGCATGATTCTGTTTACTCATGCCATGCTATATTTCCCGCAATGGAGAAAAAATGTAATCTCTTCAAACCATATTTTTTTTTATTAAACATTTTCTTCTTTCTAGGTGCAGCTTCACATTGCGTTGTTGCAGCAGTATAGAGATGAGTTACTTCCTTTGAGCTGCTGTGTTATAATAAAACATTGGTACCTGTTTATATAGTGTTTAAACAAAGAACCTTATTAGAGGGCTTTCAGAAAGGACACGGCGCGAACACAATATACACAATGGCATCCTCCAAGCCAAGTGCCGCACAAGAAGTCCTGCACACGCTGCTGTAAAAGTAATGCTGGATTTTGCGGTGCGCAGACAATGAAAGTGGCTAGCACAGCGCACACTATGTTCTGTAGGTTAGGCCCAATTAATTAGTTACCTTTTTAATTTAGTTAACATTTTAATACAATTTTCAGAATGTATATATTTATCTAAACTGTTTATCTCTGCAGTAACTTTCCCCACATATACGTTTTAATTTTAGAATTTTTTTCCATATATTGTACAGCCTTGCCTCATTTATCCTCTGTTTCTCAGAAAATTCTCCTGTCCTCTTGTTCTTACGAACAGTGACCACATGAGCAGCTTGCCTTCAGCCATATCAGATGCCAACTTTCCTTCCCCTTCTTTGGGCCTGCCTGGTGCTACTCCCTCCCCTTCAATTGGTCTCCCCAGTGCAGCAGCTCCACAGCCCTCTTCCGTCCCAACTGCAACCAGCCGAGTGGAGAGCAGTGGCTCGAGAACTTTGCCTCCTCATCTTGGCTTCTCACAGAGCAAAGAGGTCCCATCAGGTGGTTCTGCTCCTCTAACTGTAAGTATAAGTATTTTAATCTTTGTTAGTTCGTAAAGCTTTTGATTGGCAAATGTTTAATTTACACCCCATCTGTTATAGAATGGCTACAGTGTCATGAAGACACAGACTACACAAGAAAGTACGTACTGCTCTTTTATAGATACTATTAAAAAAGTTTATCTTGAACACCAGATAAAATTTTCGTCTTTTAAACCAGGTGCTTCATCATCTAGAACAGTGAAAACAGAATCTCCTGTTATGACAAGTGATGGTGGATCTGGACACCATATTCCTTCTCCTGTAGTCACACCATCCAACTCTGCTCCAATCTCATCCCTCAGCAGGTAATGGTTGGCTCACTCCTACCTTTAGTTGACATGGAGATAATGATGGTTACAAGCACATATCCTAATCCTATAATGTGGAGAAAAATAATCTCTGAATCTCCAAACTTACACATCAAGATTTTGTTAAAACTGTGAATTGCATTTGGATCATATTATTGAACTCATTCTCTTTGTAGTCACATAAACAGTACTCACTCATCCGGAACACCTCTTGTCACAAGTTCTTCCCTCACGGTAAGCTTCCATGTATGTTCAGGCAACAATGAAAGAAACATTTTTTTTACACCTAAATGTCTTATGTTCCTGATCATATTCCTTTATGAACCAGATAACCAATGAGGAAAGTGGCAACAGCAGCAGTCTTCATGCATTTTCATCATCGAGCCAAATTGTCACTCCTAGTGCGCCTACGATCGTCAGTAGTTCATCCTCCAATGGTCTTTACCAATCAGGAGGACCAGGACTGGCTCAGAATGGTGCAAACACCACAATCTCAGCTGCAGGCAGCCGCAACACCACACAACTCACCACAACTTCTGGTACATTCATACATTTATAGACCTGGATTACTATTTTAAATTGGCTGTGTTTTTTTTTTTTTTTTTTTTTTGTCCATCAAATGCCAGATTTTTATATTTTTTACCCATATTTGTTTTATTCTAATCCATACATACAAGTTTTTTTTTTATTTTTATGAAATAGGTATTTATGGATGAGTACTTGTATTTATTTATTTTATGTTTCTCCCCTACAGGTAAAGCTCCTCCTAATTTAGCCCAAGGAGTGCCTCCACTTCTGGCCAACCAGTACATTATGGGTCCTGGTGGCTTGCTTCCTGCTTACCCGGTAATTTTGTTTTCCTAATTCTCAGTGCCTTATCTTTATTCACTTAAACCAACAATAAGTACCTTTTCAACCTTCATATATTTTTATAACTTTTGTGGTTATATGTGGACTTACAACAGTTGTATTGACACCTCTCTGATGGCCTGATTGGGTCTGTGTCGCTTTCAACGGCACTAAGCAACATTGAGTCAAATTTACAGGCTGATTTACGGCATGTAACTTTCCCAATTTTTTATAAGGATGGGAGTCAATGCGATAAAATTTGCCTTAGAGACTGTATGTTCAAGCAAACTGCACAGCTGGGGGAGTGCAGGAATACTGTACAAAACCAAAGTGAAACTATTCTTTTTGTCAAAATAGTATTTTTAGAAAGTGCTTAGTTTCTCCCTATTGTCCATTCTGATTTTAACCCCCATGCTTCTCCATGCTTGCAGCAGCTGTGAGAGTGTGCATATGCGGGGCAAGGGTAGTTTAGAGAGGGCTCTCTGAGGGGAGGGGTGGCATGGAGCAGCTCATGGAAAGGGAGGGGCAGAATCGACACACGGCAGAAGTTTCTTTTTGCTGTTTGCAAAAAGTAGAATTTTTATATCGGCCACATTTTGGCCAATGAATGAGCCAGACGCTAAAATCAGCCCAATAAGTCGGCCTGCAGATTTATCAGCAGCCTCTAATAACGATGGACAGTCACAAGAATAATTATAAAGCTCACAGATGTTCATTATCTGATCTGATCTTGAGCTAATTAGACAGGTCTCGGTGTACCAAAGAGGGAAAGGCTCACTGTTTGTATTTGCTTGTATTTGCAGAAATTATGGTTTCAGGAAGTATTTATTCAGAATACAAATAATAAATCCCACTCTATAGTTTTTGTGAACATTTTAAAAATGTAATCCTCTCTGAAAATGCGGTTTTAATTTCTCAGAGCAGAGTTTTAGTGCCTGTTACAGGAAGCTTCCTGGAGTTTTTCCCCTAGATATATCACCTATATGACAACACACTAATCTACTACTTATCCTTTATTTCTTCAGCAAATCTATGGATATGAAGACTTGCAAATGCTGCAGTCTCGACTACCTTTGGTGAGTCAGTTTTTCTCACTATTGGCGCTTCTCCCTTACCAAGTTAGAACCTAATTAAAATTTTCTGCTAAACGCTGCTCTAATATAAGCAATACGATCCCTATACAATCTTTAATCCATGAAAGTCACATAGTTTTAACGTGTCTGAAATTGAGGCTTATTTTTGCAAAATGATTCTTTATTTCAACTTGACAAATGTGAAATTTGTTCTTATCCTGTTCAATTTCACCTTCACCATTTCCATGTCTTATATTTAATATTCAGTTTTTGCCCATACATTAGTTTCTATTTTTGGTTGTGATATTGGTTCTTTGCTAGTCTTGGGTCTGTTTTACCTGCTCTATTTTTAAGCTACCCGACCAAATCCCTTTTTACTACTCATAGTAAATTGGTAGCACCAAAGACTTGTAACCTCAGTTTATCAGCGTGACAATACTAACCGTATCTCTTTGTTTAAATATATGCTCAATCTTTTTTTTTCCTTCATCACACACACTAGACAGCAATTCAGCTGCACATCAATCTGTCTCTACTGACATCCTGGCCACTGTTGTTTGATAGTTAAAGGACTATTAAGTTTATGATTGTTTATTTCATGCTAAATGCATTTACAGTTTACTCTCTTAACTTTTCTTTTTTTTTTTCTTCATAAGGATTACTATGGTGTTACATTCCCTGGTGCTACAGCTCCAATCCCTGGTAGAGACAGTTTAGCTAATAATCCATATTCTGGTGAGTAAAATGTGGTTTGAAAAAGAGCTTCAACATCTTTCTACCAATGTACCCGCTCCTATTGCTCCTCTCCATGTCCAAACCATGTCAGCCTGGCTTCTCTGCCTTTATCTCTAACATGCATAAAAGTTCTACCTTCATTTTACACTTCAAATTCTTTACTTGTACTCTATAGTTATAAAGTAGAAAAACTTTTTAAAATCTCTGTAGGTTCATTAAAAGTAAAAGAAAGAAAATTCTGTTGATTTTAGACAAATCTTTAGAAAATATTTTTTTTATAAAGTAAAATCTATCCATGTGGTCAGATATATATTTTGCAATTTTTTTAACCTCATAAGGATTTTTTTTTTAAATGTTCCTGTATTTTTTTATTTTTTTTTTTCTTTCAGGTGAGGCAACGAAGTTTGGCAGGAATGACTCTTCTTCCCCAGCCCCCCCGACCAGCCTGTCTACAGCAGGAGTGCAGTCGCAGCCCCAACAGACCCAGCAGACAGGGACTCAAGGACAGGGACAGGGTCAGAACCAGGGTCAGCAGACACAGAACCAGGCCTTCCTCAACCCCCCTCTGCCACCTGGCTACGGATACACTGGTAAAGAAAACAAACCTGGCAATGGATCATTTAACACGTCCTCTACCCTAAACATTTCTTGATCTTTTAAAACTAGAAATGAATAGAAACATTTTAAAACGCACTGTGCATTTTAAAAATGATATACTGATTTATTTATTTTTTTATATATTTTTTTTTATTCTGTGGCTAAAAAGAACATTAGAAAACCAGTAAAACGATGATCATGGAGCTGAGATAAGAATACATTTAGACCAAAGCATTGCAGTTCAACTTTATAGACGACAAAGATCAGTGGTCTATCGGTAGTGAAAGAAGGCAGATATCTTCGCATTAACAAGAATGAGTGAGTCCAACCAACCCAACAAGTAGCATTCATGTGGTTTGCATTAGTTTATGCTTCTAGTAATCCATATCTACACCCATACAGTCGATCGATAGACTTAATTGATCTCAAAGTGGAGAAATTGACTAGTTCTACTCTGCATTTTTACTGGTTATCCTGTAATAAATGATATCCACTAATCTTTAGGGGACCTGCATACAGTTTTTGGGAAATTTTGAAAAAAAATATATTGGTAGTATTAAGTTTGACAGAGAGGCTGTCTTTAAAAGAAAAGTCCGGATCATTATCTATACCTAAAACTAATACGTTCACGGTGATTTAATGAATTTGGCGTTTATTAAAAAAATTTAAATAATATTCTTCATGATCGCTGAGTGCCGGAGCGACTGTTTTTGCCCAAATATAGTAACACCTCACTCCTCATATCTTCCGGCAGTGGCATCATGGTGCAGTAAACCGGGCGCCATTCTCTCTGCTTTACAAGCAAAATCAATGGGAACTATGAGGCACATCAGCAATCAACAATTATTTTCACCTTCACCTTCTTCACCTTTGAAATTTGCGAGATCATAGTTAAACTGACAATGCCTATGTGCATGGTGGTTGGATGTTGTAATACAATGGGTAAAAATAAAAAAAAAACATTACTTGGATAATAGCGCGTTGTGACAAACACCAGATACAGCATTGGGACTTGATTAACAGACGATAACGCACCGTGACGTCATAAACTGGTAGGTGGAAGTAGTGCTCTTCAAAAAACATGGATGTCTCCAGTAAAGCACATTCAAATGAAAATTACTCTTTATTAAAATGGGTATCATTAATTGAATGGTATGTAATCATTTTATATTTAAAGTACTTGCAGAAGTTTGGATTCTGAATATGACCGTACTTCTCCTTTAAAGCTGTACCCTGATTAATATTGAAACTGTTCTGTACAAGTAAAATGTAGGGTTTGAAATGGTTTAGTGCTGCAGTCCTCTTGTCCAAATATAATCATTTTAATATTGATTGAAATAAAACTAAAATAAAATTAAATGAAAATGGCAAACATTGTACTTTTTGAAAGAATGAGATTCAGGCAGTCAATGGTATTTTGGGTAGTGGATTCTTTTAAATCCAGTACCAAGCATTGTTTTTGTCCCTCTCTACTTGCTTTAGGTCTGCCGTACTATGCTGGCATGCCTGGTGTTCCTTCAGCCTTCCAGTATGGCCCCACCGTGTTTGTGCCTCCAGCTTCTGCCAAGCAGCCTGCCATGGGCTTGGCCAACCCCTCCAGTCAGTACCACCAACAGCATCAGCCAAGTTATGGGCAGCATGCCTACGGTGCAGGTGGGACACTCCTAGGTTTATTTTTCAGCTGATAGTCTACAAAGCCCATACTTTAGTTAACCTAAAACTGAGTGTAGCGGTGACTCTTTCTAATGGCTAATATGTAATCCAAAGTCTGTTGAGGAAGAAGGAAACATTGCTGCATGTGTGTGGCCTGTGATTTTTTTTTTTATTTTTATTTTATTTTTTTGCCTATGCTGCTTGCTTAGCTAAAATCCACTCCCGAAGTTGAACATATAGTCACGCTTCCCATCATTGTCAGGTTACCTTATCTTACTCTGAACTGCCCCCATCCCATCTTCCTCTCCCATCTATTTTCCTCTTCATGTATTTTATTGTTCATCTCCCTTCTCCTCTGATCCCCTCCCCTCTTTTTCTGTCCTCCACTGTTCCTCGTCCTTCAGCTTTTGATGACCTGTCCCAAGCCCATGCTGGGGAATACAGTAAGACAGGGTATGGCGGCTCTGCCCAGTCACAGGCAAAATCAGCAGGCAGCGGCCCAGGGAAAGGTACACACTACACGTGCATACTGAAACACTTTTCACTTGCTGTAGTGGAATCACGCGACACAGCAGCTAATTGCAGGGAGTGGGGAAAAACTGAGGTGTCGTGCCTCTGCACCTCCTCACCTAATCTGCTTCTTTCTGCGGGCTGGCGTCTGTAATACTAACATGGAAACAGACATTTAAAATTTACTACTAAACAATGAACACATTTCACTGCAGTTTTAATTGAAAGATTTCTTTTTCTCTAATCTCTCAGCACCTGGATTATCTGGATCAGGAACTGGTGGTGGAGTTCCTGACATGGGTGGTTCGATATACAACAAAACACAGGTGTGTTTTTAATGTTTATTGATGTTTCTTCTGTTTGGGCTTATAAGCTTTTAGTGATGTGGAGGATAGAGGGTTGGAGCATTTAGGGCTTTTGACAGCAAGTTGGGCAGGAGTAAGATTTTTCTTTTAATTTTCTCAAAACAAGGGCAGATTGTACAAACAGAACTTTAAATCATTCAAGTATTTAAAATAGGGGGGGTTACATTTGATTTCTTTTTTGAAAATTGTTTTTTAAATGAATTCTAAAGTGAGTAGCCTTAAGATGTCAGATCCAGAAACATCAATAACACTGGGTTACAGCCTCAGAGGCTTAACAAACTCTGAAGGGCTAAAGAAATAATAGTTGTTTCCTTTGGAGAAAGCTAAAAATATGAGTGGCAACTGACCATTATGGTTCACATTAATATATTCATGTCCTCTTTGCAATTCTCTGTTTCAGTCGTTTGACAAGCAAGGCTTCCATACAGGAACTCCACCTCCTTTCAATCTGCCCTCAGCACTGGGAGGGACGGGCCCCATGAATCCTGGTGGAGCTCCTGGCTACGCTCCAGCTCCTTTCCTGCACATCCTGCCTCCACACCAACAGCCCCACTCCCAGCTGCTGCACCATCACTTAACACAAGACGGACAGGTAAACGATGACTACACTTAAAAAAAATATGTAAAAAATCTCTTGGCTGAACAGGACTTCAGATGAAGCACATGCTTTTGAACGGGAGCTTGAGCTGAACGATTATTTTGGGCTTTGCAGGGTGGTCCAGGTCAGCGCAATCAGTCCAGCAGTATGCAGCAGAAAACCCAAGGCAGCAAGTCCAGCTACGGCAGCTCTCCCTACTGGGCAAACTGAGGAATGCTTCCCACCTCCCATCCCCCCAAAAGGCTGCGTGATTGCATGAGAGCGTGTGTGTAAATTTGAAATAAAACACAGGGGGGGAAAACCAGGCACACTACCCTTACAATGAGCATTATGCTCTCCCCACCTCCCCAAGTCCTCATAAGTCTTTTGGGTTCTCTCTTCCCCCTTCTTTTCAAAATTGGTTGTACATGTAAGATATTTATGTATGTATTTATATATAAATATATATATACTGTATATGTAATAGTAGAACATAAAGTGGTTGCCGCATTTTATTTTTGAAGGATGTTTTGTTTACTTTTTCAAAACTGCAGGAAAAATTGTTACATTACCTAATATTAGAGTGAAGATAAATAATGATCCGATCCTCCTGGAAGAAAAAGGAAAAGGAGAGAGCAGTAGCACTGATCACATATGAGGACATTTCAGATGGGGGTGGGGTTTCTAATGACTAACTGCATCTGTCTCTTTATTTTTTTCTTTTTTTATACATGTCTAAGTCATCCTCTTAGATTTATTTGGTTTCTTCTCCAGCCTTTCTCCCTCTGTCCTGGAAGCTGCCTTCCCTCCATGTGTATACCTCCCCTTTTTAAAAACTACAGACCAGACCTGCCCAACCAAATTTTATATGTTAATTTAATTTTAACCCTTATTTCTCTCAAAATAAAGTTCTGAGCAGTTAGAGTTCCAACCTTTTTGCCTTGTCTTATTTTCGTGGTTGCCAGTTTTCACATTGGCTTTAGTTGTAAATACTTTGGACTTCCTAGAAATCAAACATGGAGTGAAACTTTAGATCAGGCATCCCCTGATTCAGTCCTTGAGGGCTGCCATCCTGCAGGTTGTAGAGGTTTCTTTGCTCCAGCACAGCTGATTTTTAACTGAAAGCTGATTAACACGCTTTTCATCCACTGCAATCATAATCGGCTGTGCTAACGAAGGGAAACTTCTAAAACCTGAAGGACAGCGGCCCTCGAGGCCCAACTTTGGGGATGTCTGCTTCAGATATTGGAAACATTTGTCATGCCTTAATTAGAATAAGTCAAACCACCTGTGAGAATACCTGGGTCTGCAAATCAGTGGCCCCCAACCCTACTCTTCAGGGACCCTTGTCCTTCATATTTTAGGCATGTACTTGATGCCAGATATTCTGGACTATGAATTGTTTAATAAAAGGTCTTGCAGCATGCAGAGGAGGATCAATCATTTGAATCCCCTCTGCTGGAAAGACTCCTCTAAAGCCGAGGTCTTCAAAGGGGTTGCGAAAGTTTTGGTTGATAGAATTTTTTTTTTTTTATATTCCACCCTGCAATTTTTTCCACTTATTGAAATGTCTTTAAATACACATTAACATGAATTCAACACACTATAGTAAACAGATAAATGGAAGCAGAAGATGTCTTTCAGTCATCAATGCACACATTCAGCGACACACAGCTCTTTCAAGCTGGGCACCATTTCATTCACAACACCTGTCCATTCAATGAATCAAATACTTTTAATAATCCCAGGATGAGATTTACTTTCTTTACATGACTCCATCTGTAATAAGAGTGATTATAGGACCAGTTTGATATAACACAATTTCATACAATATATATAATTCGGGCTTCCCTTCGACATCGGTTTGGGGGTCCTTAGCCTGGAAAATATTGAAGACCCCTGCTTTAAAGGTCAGTAGACTAAAGAATCAGAACTGATGTACATAATGTGACAGTTTCTTTTTTTTTTTTATTCACTAGGATTTAAAAGATTTGACAAAGAATTTTGCAGAAAATTGTTTGGAAGGAAAATGTGCAATAGAGCCAACAGCAGCCATGAAAGGATTTTGAGGAATAATACAAGAAAGGGGACCTTCACAAAGAGTAGTCAACATATCAAAAGCCTGCATGATGAACAATGCCAACCACCCAGAGATGAATTCTGGCTTCAGTAGTAGACTGAGGAGGAAAGAAAATCACCCTGTTGCCCAGTGTCCATAATACTCATCTGTTTTCTGCTCCTGTTGATCAACTGTGGTTCCTGAAGTCCAGTTAGCACAACAAATAATAACCACTGTGTCATTGTGCTTGATGGGCCAGCAAACTATTCTGGCTTAAAGCCCAATGAGTGGTGAGCTATTGTGAAGAGAAGAAGCTTTTTATTTTCTTTTACAAGAAATAAAAGCTTAAAATCTTTAACTCCAAGTAAACAAATCTATATAATTTGCGTTTCAGTTTGCACAATTACATTAAACATTTTCAAAGTATTAATGTTAAGCTGGTTAAAATGAAAGAAATATGTTCAATATTTTATGAGGAAAAATAACTATTCTCATACCTGGACAGTTTTGGCCTCTGATGATTATAACAGATATCAGCACTTAATCTCCAACCTAAAATATGAAACCAACAGCTAAAATTAGACTCTGAGCCACTTGTGTAATCAATAAAAGACCACCAGGTGGCAGTATACCGCAATTACTCATGAGCAAGTTCAAACTTTAATCCATGGGCCGAGGTTGGCTCACTTCTCACTCTAATACATATATTAAATCTTAAGTAAAGTCATTTTTTTTATTTGGCTTGAAGAAACAACAGCATAACTTCAGTAGCCTTTAAAAACTGTAGAATATGTCAGATTAGGAAACTGAGAAAAAGTGGAACTGAGTGACAATTGCTATTATGGATTTATTGTTTGGAGCCTACAGCAACGAGGTTAAAGGTCAAGTGAAGTTAAAAGGCCATATATTCAAGCAGCCCACCCACAAACACAGATACCATAATGGTGGAGGAAGGACCTCTGGCAACTGCAAATTACAAGTTTTACCCAATGTCTTGTTCTAAGACGAGATGATCAAACAATATATATATATATATTTAAAAAATCACTTTAGTAGTGTAAAGCCATAATTGAACCATTACTAAATGATATGGACAGTGGCTCACAGCCTTACAGAGGAGTTCACTTTTCTGACCACGTTTTTCTCTCAATGCTGAACCTGCTGAGCTTGAAACTGAACCAACAAATTAGCCACAGAGAATAAAACTGCTTGGATGCAGTTTCTCACTGGGGGTACTCCATTGTAATGTTTCACTGGATTCTGTGCGTTGGCTATATGGACGATTCCCTCTGTTATTTTATTGAGACGCTGGAATGCACACAGGAATGCCCCTAAGAGTGTTTGCTGACACTTGTGATCGCTCCGCTCTCAGATGAAGACAAAGATGGTTTGTTGGGGTTCACACAGTTCATTCTCCCCTGGGAAACACAGGAAGCTGTGAAGCCACTGCACAGCATATCCCACCACTCAGGACCTGAAGGGAAAAACTGAACTCCTGGTACTTCGATTTAAATTGTCCATATCTTTGATTTTTTTTTTCTTTTCTCCCAAATGAAAAATAAAAAAATAAAAAATGGAAACCACTATTACTGAAGTTAGTTATGCCTCTGTGTACATGATATGAACTTGTCCTACCTGATGTTGTGAAATGTGATGGTGCGTCCATCCAACAAGAATCTGTCTCAAATTACTGCATTTAGGCTGATTTTTACTTGTGTACCATGCGTAGCCGAGTTTTTGCTTTGCACTTAAACAACTCTGGTAAATTGCTGCAAAACAAAAAGCCATCAGTCAACAAAGGACGCCTGAATGAATGGCTCTGCAGCGCATAATGGCAAGCACATTCCATGATGACAGCATTTAGTCAGCTGGGATCTTCGCCCTGATGAGGGGCATAACATCAAGGGTTTCACTAGCAACGATGCTGTGAAAATAATCCAGCGGTGAAGACACCTGAGTAGTGCTCAGGTCAAGAGATTATTAGCTGACAATTCCTCCTAAATGAATATTCTCTCCTACAGGCTATATGAATGAAACAGTCCTCCATAGGCGATCAAAGGGATTGATCCTGTATCTTTCTAGAAAATAAGAATAATTAGATGTTTCTGTTTTATATGTATGACTGATTTTCACTGGATGGTGAATGAGTTGGAGGCCACAGTTTACTTAACTTTACATTGGTATGTCTGTGTCAATAGTGCTCTGCAGACAGACCAAGCTTGCCTTCCACAGCAGAGGCAAAATAACTTGTTTACTGGTGAGATTTCAGATGCAAAATAGTTTTTTACTAACTTTGATAAATTGAAAATATGCAAACTATTTCTTCCATCAGTGTCCCAAAACGGCAATGATTATTTGTTTATGATTTACTCTTCAAAATCCTTTTCTGAGAGAAATAAAATCAAAATTATAAGCCTTCTTCCTCCACAGACTGTTTTGTCAGGTAATTTATTGTTGCAGCATAATGTAAAATAAATCATCCACAGAGGATAAAGTAAAATTGTTGTTCACAATGTCACCTTTAA
The DNA here is from genome assembly GCF_000732505.1 of Cyprinodon variegatus. NCBI lineage: Eukaryota > Metazoa > Chordata > Actinopteri > Cyprinodontiformes > Cyprinodontidae > Cyprinodon > Cyprinodon variegatus. The sequence goes on along the minus strand of NW_015150631.1, from coordinate 508,618 downwards.
GCTTATGTGGCAACACATGAATGTATTTATTCCTGTTGCCAATGCAGCCATCTTCACCACCATGCAGCACACTGGGTGTAAACATAAAAAAAAAAGAATAAAATGGAATAAAACCATCTATATCTTTATAATCTATGTTATTCCCCTCTGGTCAACATCCCAACAATTCCAGAGCCCACAATTTGATTCTCCAAATGTACAATAAAAACCCCCAAAACACTTTAATATAGGAATAAAAAAGCATTGCTTAGATATATGTTACACTTCTCAGTCGGTAGGGCGTTATTGGATGAAGCCCTTGAAGTTGGCCCCCGTCCTGCCCTAAACCTTCTACTGAGCTGCGTCTGCTGCTTCCAACAATCTGGGTGTCTTTAAGACCCAGCGGAGTCGGGAGAGAAACCCCGCGGCTGGAGTTGTTTCTACTCTCCGGATTGTCAGCCAGTTATTTGCGGGTAGGCGCTGTAGCCATTTCGCCACATGAAAGCATGATGCGCTGAGCGACCAACATCCGAGGAGTTGGTGAAGGGAAGTCAGCTTTGAGAATCTCCGCGGGCGCGCGCACACATGCGAACCAACTCGCGCGTGATTACGCACGGCGCACGCACGCACACACCTCCTCCTCTTCCTCCGCGGAAAAAACAGTGAGAGAAAGAGGAGCAGAGTGAGAGGGTAGACCAACTTCCAACTCTCCCATGTGGAAAGCAGAGGTTTGCAGAGAAGGTGCATTTTTTCCCCTCTTCGGAGCTTTTTCCCACTCTGTCCCTCTCTTCCTCTGAGTGGTTTGCTTTTTTTCTTTCTCCCCTTCATCCCGGATATTTCCGTTTCTATGAGAGTCTTGCTCGGCGAGGAGAGAAGTTTGGTTGTTTGCCTGGTCGGCTGAGGAGAAGGTGGAGAAGAAGAATCTGGTGAGAAGTGGGGAAAGATGGTCCACAACGCCGCTTGGAGAAGGAGCTTCCTGTGCGTCCTGGCGCTCTGTCTCAGCTTTGCGTCCCCGCCGTGCAAAGCTCGGATTTACACGAACCACTGGGCAGTCAGGATAGCCGGCGGACCCGAGGTGGCCGATCGAATAGCGGATAAATATGGCTATAGGAACATGGGACAGGTAAGGCACAGACTGCGCTGGACAGAGTTCTGTCATTTATTCATGTTTTCTTCAACTCAAACAAGCGGGACGTTTAAAAAAGAAGGGTTAGAGTCTGAACCTGAAGCAGAATGCATCTCTAAACTCTAGCTGCGTCTCTCCGGACCTCAGACCAGGAGAGCGGAGCTGCAGGGAACCAGGAGTCAGGGAGCAGGATGGCACAACAGGTGCCTCCTCGCTGGGTTTCCACAGATTAATTCAGGGGACTCATGAAGCTGCTTTGAGCGTCGCTTCCAGCTGTCTGCTGTGTTTCTCCCCTCTGACTAAAACCTGAAGCAGGCAGAGCCGTTTGTCTCTGGACTCAGGACACCCACACTTCCAGAGTGACACTGACTAAACTTTTATACAACTTTTATGAGATACATTAAACTATGATGTTCCCATGGATAATTTTTTTATTCCTAATAAGCCATTTTATATGTATGTATATATAATGGCACAATATGTTCTTATGTTTAGTGTTTCTACTCCTCTTTATGTCATACACTGAGAAATATCTTATCAGATGATTTAACATATCTTCTGAAACCGGGTTTTTTCATTAATTTCAAACATAATTCTGTTTAAAATGTTGAATTACATTTAAATTATTTAGTTTGAGTCAATGCCAAAATATTTTATATCCTAAGAAGATTCACAGTCCTTGTGATTGACCGACATGGAAGTAATCATGTTTTTTTCTGAGTGCCAGAGTTCTTATTTAAATGTGATGGAGGAAGCTGAATATTAGGGTGATGGAAAGGAGGCCTCTTAACTTTACAGACTTAAAGCCTAACTCCATAGGTCAATTTAGGGAAAACATTCAAAACGCTGCTCTGGTATTAAAAAGAGTTTTCATTTAACACGCCCCCCCCCCCCC
>NW_015150631.1:443961-506531 GCF_000732505.1 Cyprinodon variegatus | reverse complement strand
CCCTGATTTTATAATGATTTACTTTACAAGAGCTGCTTTAATGCCAGTTCTTTTTTTAATTAAAAGATTTAAAATATTTATATTAGTTAAATAAAGTTGACAAATAAAAGGAGAGGTTGAATTAAGAGATAAAAAACTATCAGAGGAAGTAGGTTGTTTTTTGTGGGGGTTTTTTTCCGTTCGTACATGTATTTCAACAAAGTTTAAACACTGTGGCCGGCCAAAGAAATGTGGATCCAACACACGCATACACACACACTCCAGCACCACCATCATACATGGTCAGCTCATGCCTGCACTTGCCAGCGTTGGGTGTGCAGACAACACAGAACATGGGGAGGGGGGCATTCTGACAGGTTGTTGTGGGGTAGCCTAGTCAACAGCTATTGAATCCCCCCATCCACCCCCTCCCTCTCCACCTTACCCAGCCTGCCCACCCACCATACTCCCGGCAAGAGCAGGCCTTAATGGCCTCGTTTATCCCCTCTCTTTGACAGCAACTAATGTGTTGAATCTCTTCACCCCACCCCCTGCACCCCCTTTCTCAGTCACACACACACTCCCAATTTTTCCATACCACCCCCTCTACACCACCCTGCACATAGGAATTCCCCACTAGAGTGGTTTGGCGCCCCCAACCCCCGCTGTTCGCCCTGATTTCCATCTCAATATGGAGTACTCATTGGACTTTGACACCTCATAGACAAGAGTTTCACTCCACTTCCTTATTTTGGGGTCATCTGAAAGCCGCTCCCAGGGGACTGATAGCAGCACGCTCTGGTTGCTTAATGTGAACTCTGACATCTCTGTCGGCCCTCAGCCTTCTTATCAGAACAACATTTATACTAATGTGAACCTAATTTAGGGAATAGAAAATGTATTTTTTTATTATTCCATTTTATGTGCAAGTTTTACCAGTGTTAGAGCCTGAGTTGGTAACCAGGGATAAACTATAAAACAATGATATGCATGCTAAATTAGAAGAGGGGTTTAATTGTGCGTGGGATCAAGTGCTTAAAGGAATACAAAGGGGGGATGGGAAGGGAAAAAAATGCAGCATTGGGACAATATGCTCTTCTTTCCTGGGTTGGGAAGAGGAAATCAGACAAAGATAAGCACACACTGAGAGAGATGGCAAAACAAGGGATCGAAAGCGAGCACCATAGATAGACGAAAGGAGTTGGCATGGAGTACTAGAGCACCTCGTTTGGGAATTCTGGGTAATCCTCTTAGCCGTGGAGCCCCCTTCCCAGTCTAAGACACTGGCCCAAATTGAGTCTAAATCAGCTGATGAGGCCCCAAATGTGGATGTCAGTTTAAATTGGTGTTTAGAAGAAGTGGGAGAGGATGTGGAACCTATTGAGGACGGTCATAACTTGGAGCCAGACGTAGACTGGAGGCCCTCAGATCAATAACGGCTCAGGATGGTTATTCGTACAGTTTGCATTGATGCCACATGCTCCAGCCCCCCCTCCATACAAGCACAAACATACTTGTTGAGGTCGTTAGACTTTGGAGCATGTTATGTTGTGATTTTCCATGCAGAACCTCTGTTGAAGGAGACTGCATGTAGGGAATGGTTTTCTTAGACTTCAGATGTGTGATAATTTTCAGACTATTGATCTGGGAAATGAAAAAATAATTTGCCCAAATAAAGAAATAACGTACCTCAAAGGAAGAAAGAAGGGGATAAAATTTTTTAAAAACTGTGCATTTTTCCTTTTGTTTAGAATTAAAACAAATGTATTCGCATCTTTGGATGTTTAGTTTCACAGATCATTATGCTTTGCTGTACAGTTTCTTTTCCAGAGCTGGCAAAGCAAGCACTCCCCTCTAGACACAAAAAGTCTTTTTTTTGTGTTTTTTTCCCCCATCTCTTTGTCTATGTTTTATTAAATTCTATATTGAGAATAAAGATTCTTGGTTTTCTTTAATGTAATCATAGTCTGCTTTAAGCGGGAAATGTTGTGTGCTTCCAATAAAAGTCTAAATGTCTAGCAGGAGGTTGTTTAGAGGCGACACAGATCAGGAACATTGACTGGGGGTCAAAAGAGAGTCATAGATTTGTTTTGCTTTTTTGCAACAACAGACGCAATAGTGGATTTTCTTTCAGTACAAAATGTCTGTTTAAGGTCAAGCCATATAGTCTGGACTTTTTAATATCCCTCCTTAAAAATGTAGGTTTTATTTTTAGCTAACGAGGAGTTAGATCTACTGCTGTTAGACTTCAGACAACTGTCCTGCAGCTGGACAACTGAGAGATTCTGGTTTTATCAATCAAGGCAAATTCCAGGTCTGGAAAAGAGTTTAAAATTGTCTCTTTTGTTCTTGATCTTGGGTTATATTGTTTCACCTGGGCTGTTGAGAATTGTTCAGAGTAGAATTGACTATGGTGTCCTATATCCTTATGGTTCTCTATCACATAAAAAAAAAAAAATGTATATATTAAGACATTAAGGATTACTTCCAAGATATGCAAAATATAATACAACAGAACTCTACTGTCCAGAGTTCTTCAGATTAAAACCGAAATCTCCATGTTGAGCTGTTAAACAATTGTTATATTTGTTTTATTTTGAGGCAATGTGTTTGTTTTTGTTTGAGTTCCCAAGAGTACTCTGCAGGTGAGATGAAAATTTAATTAATCTGGGGAAAAATCAAGCTTATAAAGCACTGAATATCATCCATGCACGCACTTCCTTACAACCACCCAGTCTACAGATTATTCTGTTGTTTCTATTGAGAACTAGTAGCTGTCTGTTGCGACTGTTCCATGCAGATAACATCTGTTACCTGCAGAGGTAACGGACCTGCATGTGCGCCTGTGATCACAGGTTGTCATAACTACGGTGATAATTTGTGCCTTTAAAGATAAAAAAAGAGAGGTGATAAGGACATGTTTGAGGCGAAGATTTGGATTTATTTGGAGTTGCTCGTTCCTCTTCTCAGTGCAAGCCGGAAAATGTTGGCGTATGTTAGAGCTGAAAGCTAATCCAATCGACTCTGTGGTGGTGGAGCTCTTATGCACCACTAGAGCCATGGGGGCCATGACAGTTTGATCATCTGAGGGATTGGATGCTCTTAATCAATTATTAAGAATTCTCACCTTACAGCAGCTCACCGACTGTTAACCGTTGCGTTACCTGTTTACGATCCAATGTCAGTCAAAGAACGTTTCACTTAATTTCATTTTTTTTTAACAATTTCTTTAACTTTTCCTTGCTCTTATTTTTTAAACCTTTAGGACTTAAAATATGAGTAACAAAAGCAGCAACAAAGGAACCTTGGTTGTTACTCCCAGAATATATTTCTCCTTATAGCTTTCAAGTTGCATACATTGTGTGCTAGGAATGTGGGAAAACCGAATCCATTCTGGATGTTAAAACTCCTTCTTCATTTGGGATTAACGTCATAATCTGATCAGAAACAATCATATAGGCATCGGATCAGACCTTCCTTAATTTATTAGCATAATGGCAAACACACAGCCAGGAAGTCGAGGAGGAATATGTTTTATCCTCCACAAGTTCAAGTTCCATTCTTGGTAAATTAGAGTCAACCTTGGACAAAAGTGAAAAGATTCCAGTAACAGCAGGTCTCGTACATCTTTAAGATCACTGGTCTCAAACTCCAATCCTTGCCGTTCTTATCTGAATAAAAAAAACTTGTGCAGCGAGCTCTAAAGAGATGAGTTAACATTACTGTCAACTGTAGAGAGGTCTGGATGCATCTACAAATTTAAGAACGCCATTCCTCAAGGACTGTACTTTTACCACCGCTTCGATTTATGCTGCTGGACCACATCTGGATCAAATTAATGGGTCTTAGCAGTTTTATGAACAATCTAGTGATAAACTTGGGAGATTATTCAATTACCTCACACAGGTTTTCAGGTGGACTGCTAAATTCTACACACAGCCTCCTATGGATGGAATTGACTGATCTGGACTAACATAATGTGGAGGGTTTATCTACCTAAATCACAATATCTTTCCCAGGGTCACTGCAAACGGGTGCTAAAATATAGTCTTTATTTACCTTGTTTTGAACAGCAAGCTGATTTAGTGAGTACCAGACAGGTTTGTTTTTATATGTATACCAACAGCACTGCAAACAGGAATCAAACCCCTTATTGATGCTGACATATTCTGTTTTATTTTGGTTTGTTAGGATAAAATTGGCAAATTAAAAGTGAAACCAACTAACAAGTTTAAAGCGCTGTGCTAGCAACTCTTTGGCAGGTAGCCCAAATCTTTTTTCTTCTTTCCCCATATGCAACCCCTAACCCATACTGTTCAAATGCTCTTTCATTGGTCCAATTCTGACCTTTTCATCTCTCAAAAACACTGAGCTGTGCTACTTCCATAGGTGGTATTTAGCTGGATGTATATCCTGTAGTGTCTAAAAGTTTTTGTTGCAGTCTGTATGGTCATGTCACATTTCATCACACTTCTATGTTAACTTACTCCTCATATTCACAGAGGCTTCTCTACAGAAGTAGAAGTGTCACTGCTCCTCAAAATGCCATTGTAAAAATGTTTCTTATTTATTGATCACCTTCTTCATCTTGTTATGGAAGTCAAAATATGTTCAGCTCCCATTGCTACCGGTACTTGGGGCAAACATGCAGCTTTTTTGGAGTCATGAACCATTCAGACTGAAGTGTTTTGAATCAGAAAAATTAGACCTAAGCATTAGGACCTGTGAATATAGCATATTAGGGTAGAAAGTGGTCCCATAAAGCGGTCTGGCTCTGACTACTTTTTTTTTTTTATGGTAAATGTTAAAATCGGCAGTTTATTAGTGTCAGAAATTGCTTTGTTGAAACTCATGCTAGAATATCGCTAAAACTAGGGTAGCAAATGTTTAGCCACTAGAAGTCACTATCATTAGATAAAATATATGCAACTATATAAATTTTTTTCATTGACAGTTGTCCTGATCCAATATTAATATCTGTCTGATATCATTTTTTTGGTTTACGTATATCAAATTTCAGCTGCCAGCATCTAAAATCTAGAATACTTTGATACTAACAGAAATGTTTGCTGTTAAAGGTTTCTGTAACTCATTGGTTAATTTTGTATAAGGCAGCTGTTTTATGATATTTATAAAAAAAGTAATAAAAGCTGCTATGATTTGTGCTAAAATCGTATTGGTCAATATCGGTATCGTATAAGAAAATTAAAAGTTGCATTGGAACACCCCTAATTATTATTGAGGGTGATTTTGTTTTTCAAATTTAAAATGTTAATCCTCTTATTCCAAATTGAATTTCTTACCTGCTGAATTCAATGGAAAAAACTCTTATTTCAAGAAAATGTGACATGCTTATAAATATTGTAATTAAATATTTGCACTGAGATTCTTCTGACTTCCTCAAGAAGTGATACCAACCCTACCCAGGATCTAAAAGCTATGCGGAAAAAAAAAAGGAAAATCTGAGTTTATCCCATTTCCAGCACAACTTGGTCACTTGGTACTGTAGGAAGTAGAGATGTCCCGATCCAGGTTTTTGCACTTCCGATCCGATACCGATATTGTTTTTGGACTTCCGATCCGATACCGATACTGGCCGATACCAGCCTATCCGAGCATGTATTTAAGTTTAAGTTAAAGTATTTAGCCTTAGTTGTAAGACTCATGTTGAAAAGGGTTTTAGTACTCTTGATAACATCTAGCCAGCTGAATTAGGTGAGATTGAATAAAACACAATGATTGGTAACAACAAACTTACCTGTTTATTAAGAGATAAACACAAACTGGACAAAATTATGAATAGCAATCTGAAATTGCACAGTGAGCAGTAAAACCGTAAACAGTTAAAGGTGCAAGTATTACTGTAAGTTTTAATAAAAATGCAAAACGGGAACACTGGCGCAAAATAGTGGAATGGATCGTTTCAATCGACGAAACTGGAAAATACGGACCAGATTTTTTTTTAAAAACTGGATCGGCAGTCTGGATCGGCATTTTACATGCTTTGCCGATCGCATTTTTTTGCCAATATCGGCGTCCCGATCCGATACGTGGATCGGATCGGGACAAGCCTAGTAGGAAGTACTAAAAAAGGTTCTGGTTCCATACAGCTGTAACTATTTGAAAACCCTGATAAATAAGCAGAGTCATGGCATGCTGTGCTGAGAGTAACCAAGTGGAAGAGAGCCAAGAGTAATCTGAAGAGCTGGTAACCAATTAAACCGAGAATCCACAAACAATGTTTTCTACGTAGCATTAGCTGCTAGGCAGCTAATAGAATAGAATAATCTTTAATTGTCTCTTACTGGGGAAATCAGATTGCTGCTCTTGTAGTTTCCCTCTGCATCTGGTAGAAATAAAGCCCTACCCTACCCTACCCTACCCTACCCTGTAAGTGAAATCCATAATAATTTCATCCCAGCATAAAAGTTTTTGTTGAAATTTGTTTTAATATTTGAAGTTGAGGGAAAAGGAGAAAAACCAAATGTCTTTGTCAGAGTTAGAGTAATAAACTGTAATATTTAACCATCTCTCTGCTTTTGCACACATAAACATCTTGAAATCCTTCTGTATCTAAAATCAACACATCAACTGCCCCCTGATTATTCTGCATCGCCATCTTCATTTTAAATATAAGTATTACAGTTAAATATTTTCCTGGTTTTATGAAGCTTTAGTCATATCACAACTTTTATTACTGACAGCTGACTTTATGACTTGTGTATAGACGGTTCACTTTAAGTTTCATCAGTAAATATTCGGTATTTTCTGACTTTAATTATCACTGCTACAGTAAAAGGTAAAGATATTATGTTAATTTCTGCATGTGTGTTTTTTCAGATCGGGGATCTCAAAGACCACTACCACTTCTTCCACAGTCGAACTATCAAGAGGTCCACTTTATCTAGCCGTGGCCGTCATAGTTTCATCTCCATGGAGCCAAAGGTGGGCCTGTTACACTGCTTTAGAGCTACTCTTGTTTCTGTCTATTGCTGGGGCCTTCTATGGGCGGACTGGATCCGTTATCTTGGATATGATGCGGTTGATATCTCCTGACTCTGTTATGTCATCAAACTGCTGTTTAAAGTAAATGGTATAGTAGCTCGTAGGTTAATAATTGGTAACTACAGATCAGATTTAGCAGGTAACCAAAATCCAACAAGAATTTAAATCGTAGTTTTTAACTACTTATTTGCATGTTATATATCATGCCAATGCCCTCCAGCAAAGAGCTTTAGCTACTCCTTACTCAGTTAAATCAGTGAAGGATAAACAAAATTCATTTTTGTTGGTGTAGTTTTCTAAAATAATCATTTTACACTTTAAGATTAACATTTGTTTATACGCAATTAGACACTGAATTGTCCAACAGGAAATTCCATCAAGCTGTTGAATTTGTTTGCAACATGGGATTGTCTTTATGTTAGCGTAATATCTACAGACATTTTTCTAAAATTACCTTTGGCTTCCTTTGCTGATGGACGGGCTGGAGCCTCTCTTCTATTCTTCTTCAAAACATCCCAAAGAATATCTAATTGTGTTTTACTCTGGACTGTGTCCTGGAGTTTCCATCTGTAAAAATAATGCCTCATTCTGCCAGAGCAAACCTGTAGGATTTTAAGGTCGCTCTTTCACCTTGGGATAAGATTATGTTTGTGTCATTCTAATATTAATTTGTGCAGTCTTATTGCAAAGAGTCAGGATGCCACATTTGTTCGTTGATACAATTTCAGACTTTGCATGCCAGATTTATATTCCACTGGAGGTGAAACTTTAGTTATTATTATGCATCAGTAACATGATGATCAACATCATTATAAACACTACAGTGTCACGTTTTTCTAATGTTGTGCCGCCCTATTTTCAGCCTGTTGGAAGGTGTCTTATAACAGTAGATGGCCATACCTGACACTGGTCATAGTGCCCAGTGGATGTAAATTTACATCCGTAAATTTACACAGAAAAAAGTGGATGCAAATTTACTTACTTTCAGTATTTAATAAAATAATTGAAGTATTTTCATATATTAAGATCTTACTGCAGTTATAAAAAGAACAAAACAAGCAAAAAGATCAAAATTATGTAGGTAGCCAACATTTTTTGGCATTTATTCTAGTAACCATAGATGACAATCCTAACAGTCCAGTCTTGTATAGTAGGCTGTAACTCCTGTGTGTTCCTCTTATCTGACCTTGATGCTTTTCTCATGTGAACAAAATCTGAAGAAATGGTCCTTTGTGCCTGACAGCTTCACTTACTTTCATATTTTGCATTTTGAAATTGACTTATTCCACTGGAAAATGATTCAACATTCTAATGTTTTTAAAATAATTTCAGTTTTCATCTAGATCTGCCGTCTTGAGTCCCGAATGAAATATTTTGATTCTTCTTAAACTATTAAAAGTCTATTCAATGATTCTTTCAATTAGTTTGAATTTTGCAAAGCAGTGGTTCATGTCGTCTTAGATGGGAACCTCAGTCATCAGACTGCTTTAGTTTGTACGGACTAATAAACAGACTTTCTAAACGGTTGTTTGGTTGCAGTTTCCTGGCTTAAGCCCCCAAGTGATGATTATCTTGCTAATTAGCTAAACTGTTCAGTTTTTTTCGATCAGCTGATTATTAAAGGAATAGCTGAAGGTCCCTAAAAGGAGTTTAAAAAAAAAGTTATTATTCTTCTTATTTTTTTATTTATTTATTTATTTACAGAATTTAATTCAGGGGAATCTAAAACTATCCCACTTTAGGAAATTATTAAAATGATTAAAAGTGAGGCGCTTGCACTGAAGCACACTTCATCCAAATTTCAATCAGTTAAGCAGCCATTGCTTAAAAAGTGTTTGTAAAGCTGTTTGTTAGTAGAACATACTGCTTACTAGTGCTGTGGAAGGTAGTTATACCATTTTAAATGTTTCTGCTTGTGCATATAGTCCCCTTGCAGTCCCTTCTGTCCAGTTTTGTTGCATTTATTTTGTCGCATAGCTTTTAGGTCATGTGACTGACACAAAAGGACTTAATCATTTTACTACACTGGGATGATGCAGACTTGTTTTTATCCAATTTTAATGATTTAACAATTTTTTTTATCACCCTCTAAAATGGAGAAAACCATGATTTGTTTTCATTTCTCATAAGAAAATCTTAAAATTCATTGTCAGTTCCTAAGCGAATACCTCTGCACAGAGTAGAATTGCTGTGGTCAGTTCACATCCCCAACAGCAAAAATCAGATGCAGTAACCATTTTTTAATGGAAGAAGGGCACAGAAAAGGCAGCTTTTGGATATAGTGGCAGGATTCTGACTTCTGTGGAATCAAAATAATGCCTGAGACATGGAGACATCTGTTTGTACAGTTTATCATAAAAAAAGGCAAATTAAGGATTAATAGTGCTTTAAGTGTGGTTCAAGTCAGACTAAATCCACTTAATGGTTTGAACTTTTTCATTACAACCAACATTACAAATATGTCACGCCTCTCTGGATCGCAGCAAAATTATGATATATATTTCTTACCACCTATTTCTCAAGTTGCTGCAGAAAGGTTGAGGTTAAACCTAGGCCATGTATTAATTTGCTATCATTCGGTTTTACAATAATGTAAACATTTTCTTTTTATTGAAATTTATCACCTATCGCTATACTTTTTTATTTTCCCACTCTAGCAAAAAATGTGAGGCCATTTGTAAGAGTGAAGTAAAATGGCCTTACCATCTTGGACCTTTCTATTTATTTTTTTTAAGCATTGCGTGCGTCATAGGGATACGTGTGAAGATATAAGCTGTCAGGAATGAGTTTGTTGCCTGAAGACAATATGGCACCTTAGACAGTCAAGTACGTATCTTCCAAAGGAATTGTTAATGAATATAAATTAGAAGTGGACAGGATCTAAATGGCATGGTATGGTCACCAGCTGGGGCGTTTTTGGTGTCAGAAGTTCCTGTCTTTTACTTTTTATCCTATTTAGCCTTCAGCTTTGACAGTTAGTCTCGTCAATGTATTCCTTTTTATGAAGTGGGCCAAATTTTCATACAAGCTGAGGCTTGACTGGGAAAACCACAGACCTGAATGCTTGGTGGGAAGTCATGAATGATAATGATGTATCTCAGGTTTTTTTCTAAAAAGGATGAAATACATTAACCACATTTGTCAGTAAAAGAAGAAGAGACCACATGTCTTACATTCACCTTGTCATTTTACTGCCTTTTTCATATTGCTTTCTAGTTTTTTATATATTTATCTTTTTCAATTAATCTGCTGTCCTTTCCCTCTCCTTAACATGTTGGATTATCCTCTTTGCTTCTAATGTGTGTTTCTTCCTCACAGTTTCTTCTGTGTTTTTGTCCTCTTGGGACCGTCCCTATGTCCTAGTGGAGGCAGGTCTGATGCCATCTGCCTAAAGTATAGATTTAAACAGACTGAATCAGGAAGATTAGAACAAATAAAAAACAAAAAACAAAAACAAAACCAGAAAATAAGGCATTATAATTGAAGGCCTGTTTACGAAACTAGGTGGAGCTGGACCAGAGAAATAAATGGAAAAAAGAGCGGAGCGTACTGTAATTGAGCTGTCAGCTGTTATCCTTTCAGGGCAATCTGTGGACCAGTCTGTGTTTGGGGCTCAAACTGATGGCCAGTTTGCTCCAGCTGAGTCTGGCACGCTGCTAATGATGTTTTGCAATCAGGTTTTTGTGATGACAGCCGTGCGTGTGTTATGTGTGTATGAGTGAGTCAGACGGGTGTAACGGAGCCATGAAAAGACGCACCCTGCCATCCCCAGTACTTACTGGCATGCATGTTTCCATGGCGATGCAGCACAGCACAGATTACCAGTTTATGTCACCTGACTAACCGTGGTGTCACTCGCCTGTCAGGTCCTTCTCCAGCACAGAAAGAGGTGTAGAAGTGGACCATGTCTCTGAATTTCCAAGGGTTATATGTAGCAGAAACAAAGCTCTATGGGTTTTAATAATTGTTAAACTCCTTCTATATGTTTGAGATTTAAAATAGAGGACACCTTATGTCCCAAAATGTATCTGCTTACCTGCTTAGTGAATGTCATTGTTGTTTATTATTTTAAAGATAAAAAGGCTGAATTCTTAACTAAGTTTGATAAGCGTGATCTAAATTGTATCTTGACTGTACCTTCCACCATTGAAAGCAAACTTTTTTTTTCCTGGACTCAGTAAAAACTTAGTGACACCAGAGAACCTTTTTTTTTTTCAATCAAGGCAACACCTTGATCATTAAAATAAAAAAGTAGATAAATAAATAAAGACTTGGGACCGGGACCAGCTGTAAGCTTGCAACCCCCCCACACACACACATACAGGAAGTGCAAGAGGAAATTATGGCATTTTGGACTCTGAGATAAACCTGTCAGAATATGTTGTTCAGCGATCAAAGTCTTCTAGGCTTGATAAGACTCCCCAGAGAAACAATCAAGCCTCCAACACTTGAGCCAAGGTTAGAAACATAACTGAAACCTTCTTGATGTTTTTTGGAGTGTTGCAAATTTGTAACAATCCGTTCATTTTGGTCCTTCTAACTAGACACACTCTTGCTTTATTTTCTCAAAGTGAATATTCATGTGAAGTCTCCTCTTTACATTAGTGTTGTTCATTTAATACATACTCATGAAGAGTTTTGAAGCAGTTTCAAGCAATCAGTTAAACTGTCTACAGCTGTATCTTATGTACAAGAGTCCAGATGTAGAACATTTTTTACAATTTTGAACTAACAATTGTTTTCTTTTTTTTTGTTTAAACACACCGCCTGTGCAGGACATATGTCCTAATCTGTACTGTGAGGATGTGGCACATGTTTAGTGTTTATTGGTGACATAAATTAACAGTGAATCCAATTTACTAATGTTCATATATTATAGTGGGAGAATTAAACACTTTATGAACTCAATAACATAGAAATAAGTAATTGTGAATAATTTGTTACAACAGAAATATCCTAAAAATGAAAGCAAAAGCTCCGTCACAAGAGTGTTAATTATGTAAATATCAAAATCCAAAACAAAAAAAGCTGATAACTTTAAACTCTTTTCTTGCACAAAAGTTTCAAATTTGTAGAAAAATTATGCACTACTTTGGTTTGGATCACCGTTTCCTGGTAAAAAATGTCACTTTGTAAGCTTTTATTTAGGAAAAAATAACCCCGTCTCACCTTTATACTCCAAAGCAAGTTTTATTAAAGCTCTCTAAAAAAATTAGATAACTTTTACAATATAAAAGTACAAATCAAACATATAGAATGAAAAGTCCTCATTGAAAATGTTTTCCATAGCATGTTAAAAACGTTTGTATTCAGGTAAAAAGAGAGATACAATTTAAACCAGAAATGCAAAAGCACATCAACCTTGTTCTGTTTCACAATAAATCTGACTGCATTCTTTTCTAGGTCAGTTTGAAAGACCTAATTATTTCTGTTAACCAGAAACTAGAATCATGAAAAGACATTTATTATCATTGCACACTGTTGCCAGCGTTAAGTGGAAATTTCTACATTATAAAAAAAATTTATAAACATCTGAAATTAAAAGGAAAGATGTTTAGAAGTGGTTATTTAGTCTGTCTATGTCGTATGGACAGACTGTTTTAAAAGTATAGCTGAGAGCATTTTACTAAAGAGAAAGATATGAATAGCAACAAAGGAGATAATTGCAGAAGAAAGCAGAATCAAGAGTAAAACTTGCATTTTATTTTTCAGACGGTACAAGATGATTTTAGTCTGATGATAGTCTACAGACAACAATCCTCCTGGGATCGAGGGCTTCATACCGGTCTTGATGACTTGGACTTAGACAGCTTTTATTGTCATTTTGTATACATGGAGTAGTTATATACAAAACGAAATTTCGTTTTATACAGCTTTCATGACATTTCCATTTCTTAAAGCTACAGTGTGTAACTTTTAGCGACATCTAGCGGTCAGACTGCAGCAACATGAACATCTCCCCCCCACCGCTTCTCCCCCCCAACAGTACAGCGAGCGTTACGGGACAAAATGTCTTCCACGACGTCCGCATCACCTACCTTCTCAAGTGATGAGGTTTGTTTACATAGATAATTTTACAGATAGTATTTCATTAGTCTGTGTAGGGTATAGATTTCATGTAGACTTAAGATAATAAATATACCCCGTTATTTTTTCTACGTCGTTGTGACATTTTGGCGATCTCGCAATCGCTAGTTTGTTGGCTCCCGCTGCCGTAGCACAAAGATGTCTGCCTCCATGGCTGCGAGACCCGCTCCTATGTAATTATAAATAACGAATTCTAAGGCAACGCAAATGTTAAGGTTAAGGTTATGTATAATATATTACATTTCTGACTGTATATCCCTGTAATTATTACACACTGTAGCTTTAAAGTGCAACGGTGATCAAATGTAAATGGTGTGGGAGAAAAAAAAAGTTGCAAAAAATGCATTGATATGAAAGTTCAGAGCATTACATATATATGGTGCAAATATGCAGTGTTATCAGTGTGATGCAGAGTCTGTGACATGATTTAGAGTTTATTAACTGTTCAGCAGTCTAATGGCAATGGGGAAGAAGCTGTTTCTGAATCTGCTGGAACCTGCATCAAATGCTGCGAAGTCTCTTCCCAGAGTGCAGCAGGGAGAACAGTCCATGGTGGGGGTGTGAGGTGTTTTGATAATGTCACAGGCTCAGGACACGCAGCGGTGGGATGTCTTTTATGGAGGGAAGAGGACCCCCAATGTTTTTCTCCACTTTTCTCACCTTCCAGTCAGCGGCGCTGTAGCCGCCGCACCACACAGTGCGACAGCTGGTCGGAATGCTCTTTATGGTGCTTCTTCCCTGCTTCATGCTTTGCTCTTGATTGTTTTAGGCTTTTCGGTGTACGGAGAATTTTATATTCTATTCCGGATCCATATCAAAGCCAATAAGATGAAGCTAAGATTGAAGAAACATAATTTCTGTTTTTAATTTTCATCAGAACTCTGACTGCAGCATTTTAGATCAGCTGGTGGTATTTAATTACAGTTTGTGGACTTCCTGATATACCCCTTTCCCACTGGCCGAAAAACATGCTTAAACCTGCTTAAATTTGCTTTTAGTGGGAGTGTTAACAGCTCACTAGCCCGGGCCAAATGACTCAACAAGCGACCCGGGTAAATATCGCCTCGGCTCTGATCGGCATGTTCTGGGAAAGCGAGACCTGGTTCGACCCCCTAATTTACGCGACACCCTTAAGCGCAAAGTCACACTCTCCGTCAGTCGCGTCTGATCTAACAAGCTGAAAAAGCTCTGTTTAGATTCGAAAAACATGGAGCATCACTGGTGAGAGGGAATCGGACAGATAAATGAGGGAAACAATAAAGCACACCGACTACACCCTGGATTCCTTCCATGTTTCTCTATCTTGTTTACTTTTCTGATTTCTGTTGCACTGGTGACATCATCAAAGCTAACCCAATGTGATGTTGCCAGCAGACATGCAGTGGCGAAGGAACAGAGGCCATGCAGCTTGCAATATTCCGGAGATGAAAGAAAGAAATTGTAGAAAGCTCTTTAATATGTATTATTACTTTGTTTCATGTTCACTCTCCAATGATAATTTTCCCTAATGTACAGCTTGAATAGCAAGAAAGACAGACGGAAGAAGGCATTAGTTTCCTTTATCAGCAGCACAGATGTGTGAGTAGCACTATAAGATAGTGACATACAGAGAGAAGTTCATTATATAATATTAAAACATGTTACAACTAACACAATTACCCCTCCTTTGAAGACTGCATGTATTATATTTATTATCACTGCAGTTCGGTACATAAATACCTCTTGCAAGCTGCTTTATTTAATCTGATGATTATGAATAAAAGCATTTGCATTTTGCATGTTCTGATGATCAGCATATGTTCATTAAAACAAGCCTGCTAATGTTCTTCTCATTTTCGTGAAGCAAACCTGTTGAACACCTGGTCAGTAGATCTTTGAGAGTTGTGTCAAGTTTGCACATGTTTTTATACATGCAAACCTTTAGTAGATCAGGGCCTTAAGGTTTTTGTTCTGGCTACTGGGTACCTTCAGGGTTCCTTTTAACAGGATGTTGTTAACGTTAAGGCTTTGCAAGGTCAAGCTTCGGATTTACAACTCTGACCTGTTAAAGCTTTGCACATAAACCCCAAACCTCGGAGCAGCTAACCAGTTACTACTGTTGGTTTCTCTTTTTACCTTTTATTGTTTGCAATGGCAAAGATTACTTTAAAAGGTGTCCGAAGACTATTTAGTCAAGCTTTGTCATATTCAGCTGTGAAAGGTACTACATAATTTTACTACCCAATTTCTGTAAAAGAATGTTATAGCCTTTCAATTACTTTATTTTATTGAGAGGTAATAAACAAAATCAGCAGGAAATAAAAAAAACATTTTTAACCCTAAAGAAGCAGCTTTTTTATCACCAACTCTATCAGGAGTAACCTTACTGGACCACCTGGATGTCCAACAGCAATCTCTCCTGGTCAAACTACAACACTTTAAGCATTAAGATGGCAGTTTTAAAAGTGCTACAATTTGACTTAACCGAGTTTAATGGTTTTTTAAAAGATTTTTTTTTTTACATTTAACAAACGGAATATTCCTGGACATAACTTGCTCTTTTCTATCTTCATCTTTCAGCGATTGCTGTGATTCAGCATCTGATGAAAGTCATTTTGCCAAATTGGTCTTGAGACTTATGCATCTATTAATTTATTTGTCTCGCACAGAGACTGCATTCTATGGATTTTATATATATATATATATATATATATATATATATATATATATATATATAATTACATCAGGATAACATGGGGTATGAAAATCTCAGTCTGCAGAGTTTCAAGCACAAAACAAAAAAATCATAGTATTTTTCCCTTTAATCTGTTATTCTTTTATTTTGTTTTTTAAAGAAATAACTACAGTAATTTAGGTCTGAAATATCTCAGTTGTTTTTTGTTGACTGAAAAACAATGATTTCACTATTACAGTGGTTATTCTTCTTTCTGTGTCATTTTAAAACGTGGGCAGAGATCATTAAAGAAATGGAACTTCTAAAGGGCTCCTGCAGTGTCACTGAGCTTTACAACTGCTTAAATGAAACTGCTTTTTTTCTATAAAATAAATTTCAATGTATTTCAATGGACATATAGTGTAATATTGTATTTAGTTGAATGTAGTAAGCTTGATGTTTGTCATTACCGTAATCTTATATTTACTTTTGAGTTTATATATGTATATAGTAATATTTATATTTTAGAGTGGCCGAGCCATAGTACTGAGTTAAATCTGTCAGAGTATTTGTAAAGAGATTCAAAGATTAGGGATTGTGTCAATGTGACTGGATGAATGAATTTGTCTTTGTATACTTGTCAGGTAGAGTGTTTGCCTCAGAAACTGGGCCCCTTTAGGATTTGGGGCCTCTGTGGCTCCAGGTGCTCTCGTCTGCCCTTCTCTGGTGGGTGCAGCCATCCCTGTAGCCCCATTTACACTACCCTCTGAAAACCGATCCGTGCCGAGATCGGACCGATCAGCTAACCTTGCCGAGCTTGGTTGCTGATGACCATTTACACACCACGCTAGCACGGTTCCTCGCCTCCTAGTGACGATCTACGGTGCTACAGCTCTTTAGAGGTAAACAAGCAAATCCACAAGGCTGCTTAGGCTGTAACATTTAGGAAGTTTGGTTATAATTGTGATATTTCTTTTTTTGCGGAGTGTCAGGTGAAGAAGGCAGGCTTTATTGAATTTACTTGATAGAGTTGGCTTTTGGGAAATGGATATGACAAACGATAGTTTAATCAGGGCTTACAGATGTAGGAAACAAGGACAGATGTTGCGGTTCATCACACTGCTAAGCAGAATCATTACTGGAAATCCTGTGGCATGGTAGGGAAGCTTTTTTTTTATTGAATGTCTGAAATGTAATGATTACTGAGTCTTAAGGGCTGGTTATACTCCCGCAGCAGTGTGTTGCAGTGAGCTTGTCGCAGGTATGAAGCAGACATTTTTGATTTATACTCAATATTGAAGCGTGGTCTGCGCTATGTTATTCCACGCCACAACACGAAAGGGGAAAACCACAAAATAGCCGTGGGTCTAGATACAGCTGGGGCGGTGAGGAAATGGGGGCAAGTTTGTCCGACAACGCAGGGACATGAGGGTGAAAAAGAGCGGGGATCCAGGTGGAAAAAGGATCTGCCCTCCCTGTGTCCCTGTAATCCAGTGTGCCTTGGGGTATCTGTGGTTCCCATCGCCTCTTCAATTGATCCATGGCCCTGTAGCTTGAGTCTGGGGCCACTCCCACACCTGCTATTGAGCATATTTTGTCTATAAAGAAGCTTTGTAATTCCTTTATAAACGAGCATGCCCATTCATACATACCATAGGAGTTTGGTTCCAGGTGTTCAAGTTGAAGCTACAGACATATACATATAACACAATATTGTATAATCACCTTACGTTTTGCTTTCCACACGCATATACTGACCGGGCATCTCAGAGATTCCTGCTGCATTTGAAGCTAGTTTAAGGTATACTTTGGTTGTCTTTTGTCTTCTTTTTGCCGTTGTTAAGTTGTCTATTTTGTGTTCGTCTCATGTCATACAGGTGTGGAAGCAGATTTCTAGGAGTTACTGTATATCTTCTGCTTTTGCCTAATCAAAGGTTATTAAACAAACAATGGAGACCTACCAAAGGGTGGTTAGCAATTTTTAAAGCTATTGATTGTTGAATTTTGAATTCAGTTTATCTCTTGATACAGTCTTAATGGATTCATTTAAAGCTCATAGCTACAACAGCATAGTATTTCTTTTAAAAACAACAGATCTGCAGAATGTCCAGAGTGATGCAAATAAAAGTTTTAATATCTTAATAAAAAAAATTTACTTTTACAAATTTTGATGCTTCCAGACCATACAAGTATTTCTGTTGCCAATGTGGATATAAGCATAGATTTGTTAGGGTCTTTCTATAAACAATATAGTTGATTGAATAGTTTAAGATTTAAATCTGAAAGAAATAAAATAAATTTTGATCTTAACAAAATTCTAGGCATTTATATTTTTTATTTATGTGAAATTCTTGTATGGGACTGTTCCAGTTAACCCCTCTATTTATGCAATAAATTTAACAGCTGCATAAATAAAGAGTAGATGCAACATAAGAATGCTCCTTTTATATTTCTAGACTTTCTGTAAAGTTTTAGTTTCTCAAAGTAATAATGGGCTTCTTCTCTCAGGGCAAAGGTTTATGAGTTTTCTGCTTGCTACCGTTTTTTTTTTTTGTGTGTGTCTTTCAACCCTCAGCTTACATTTTTGTAGCCTGCAGCTCAAACATCATCACACAAACAGCAGTGAAAGAGGATCAATTTGTTCCCATTTGTTCTACTGAAGTGAACTCTTCCCCAGTTTCCCCTGGTTACTGACCCAGGCAGTGAGAGAGCCACCTGCAAACCCTTTCCACAAAGAAGGAACGAGAGCCGAGGGGAAGGAGGGAGCAACAGAAATGGGAGAACAACCATCTGAGGGAGCAAATGGTCATCTGTGGATAAGGGGACCAAAAAAATGTAATGAAAAAGAATTGCTAAGAGAGCAGTAAATCAGTGGCAGTGATGAGAGAGTTAGAAGACTGAAATAACTAGGATTTTGAGTGAATAGAAAGCACTATGGGAACTTTGACACAGGAGCAGAAGTGTTAGCAGACAATCCACCATTCAATCAAATTGGAGTTAAGTGACTAAATAGATTGTCATACCTCAAAGCCAGGAAACGAAACGGCAAAAAAACAACTTAAGCAATAAGCTTTAGGGGCAGTAGTGCAATGTTGTTTTGCTTGGACAAACTCTGGCACACAAAATCTATTAGATATAGATAACAGAAGTCTGTTTTATTGAGCAGAAAACAAGAGAGACCTTACCTGTAGTTGCTTACAGATAATTCTAGTGTGGCCTTTAGTCCACCTCTGGGTATATATTTAGGAGAAAAAAAAAAATATATATATATATGTTAAGTTACTAAGGATTACTTCCAAGGTGTGAAAAATATAATACAACAGAACTCCGCTGTCCAGAGTTCTGCAGCTATGTGAGAACAAGAGTTACAGTGAGATCAGAAAGTTCTGAATGTGAACAGAAACCCTCTTCTTTAAAATATAAAAATTGACTTTTTCCCTCATGCTGTTGCATAATTCAAAAGATTAAGTCCTATAAAGCTGCTGGTTTATTTGCGGTAAGACATTCTGACTGCACCGTCATTTGGATTTGTATAGTTTGAGAAACCGCAGCATGAAAGCAAAGACATTCCAGTTTCCATGAAGTCAAAGTAGAAAAAATCATAAAAAAAAAATCATATTCTAAATTTTTTACTTCTATTTATTAAGTCCTCAACCAAAGCTTGACCTGAAAAACTTAGCGTACTGTGTCTAAGTTGCTTAAATTTAATTTTCAATCCTTTGTAATAGGTAAAAACATATCACTGCTGAAGATGATGAAGAAGTTTCGAACTAAAAAATAAAATTTTTGAGGCATTTAAATATGAATTTTGCATTTAGAGTAATATTTCATCATAATTAGGGCTGCAACTAACAATTATTTTGCAAATCATTTAATTATTTTTCGATTAATAATCAGATTCTAAAAGGCTCCTTGAAGGAGATTTTTTGTGCAATGAAACCAGATGATACTAAAATTTTTCTACTTGAAGAATTCTTGATGGGGAATATTGACAGACGAAAAAGGTTTTTTATCTTAAATGCAAAATGTTAATACTTTCTTTTCTTTTTTTAATTAATTTTTTTTACAATTTTGGTATAATTGCTGCTCTAAGTGGGTCGCTCTGTCAGCTAAAGATACGTTTTAGAGTTTTGTACTCCGGTTAACAATTAATCGATTACTAAATTAGCTGACAATTATTTCAATAATAACGATTAATCAGATATTTGTTTCAGCCCTAGTAATACCGCTTCAAACTGCACCATCACTCCTTGCACTTGCTTGCTTAATAGATATCAACATGAAGCCTACAGCCCTCCACAGCCGTCACCCCATATAAGGATGTATTTCCTATACGCAATTTTCTTCTCTAGCTGATGTCAGAAATATGCAGCTACTGAAGATATGCATACCAGATCTTTGTGTTGCTGCTAATAGTGAGGTCTTCCTGGATTGAAAGCAATCTTGTTGATTATTTTGGCAGATTTCAAATGTCCAATATCAGTTGAAAACAGAATGATGCAGAGGAGGTTCCTGCACAGGCATTGAATCTAACAGAGACATCAGGGGGGCATCTTGAGTAAATAATGCTTTCAGTTTACTGTTGTTTAGAAATGCGGTAAAAACTTTGGGATGCCTTCGTGGATCCAAGATTTGCGAATAGCTGGAAAGCTCCTGCACTACTTCAGAGTTGTTTGGGACCTAATGGGTTGTGTAAACAGTCACTTTAGAGCTGATCGTCTTGGTGGAAGTCAGAAGTTAAATGATCTGAGACCAGAACAGATGAAGGAAGCTTCAGGCTTTTTCTCACTTCTTTGATTCCCTGGTTTTCATATCTTGCTCTACTCTACAAAACTAATAATACCTTTCACATTGGAAAATATTATTATAAGCTTTTCTTTACAACCTTTAAAACACAATATAGTAAAGAAATCAGTATCATTTACTATAATATCAATTACCCGCTCTCCTCTTGCTGCCTTCTGTTCCCTCATGCAATTTGTTTTTTACTTGTCTCCTCTTCGAGCCAAGGCTCCTTCCCTCCCGTGGGACTCCTTCTCTTCAGCTCTTTATCGCCTCCCCTTCTCCCATCTTATCTCTTCTTGTTGCCTCGCACTCCAACTCTCTGGAGATCCACATAGATTGTTTCAGTGCATGAGACCAGATAATCACTCTGCAGTCATCAAGTAGGCTTTTCTATTCTTCCTTTTGTTCCTTTCTCCTCTTCATCTACAAAAGCTGTATTGATGCTGAGAAATGTTTTGCCTTGCTTTCTGCCTGTTTGAACCGGCATTTTTACCTTCTCTTTTTTGTTAAATAAGTCGAGCTCAGTCAGACTGGATGATAGATATTCGTTTTCATGCTTTTTGCACGACTTCACTGGGCTGTTCTACAACTTTTAAAGTGGACATTTCAGGTCCTGTGTTCTGACTTGTATTCTGCATCCTGTAGCTGTTTCTACACTTAAATATCTTTGCGTGATATATTGAAAGTGTTTCTGTGAGATATTCAAGGTTTGGCTATTGCCTATGCTATTGTACTGCTCTGAATCTTCCACTTCAATGCCTTTTTGCACCATGTCTCTCCCACACTGTTTACATTTTGATCACTAATGCACTAAGCTGCTCCTCAAAAATCCACTGTTGGAAAGCTGTATAATCGAAATTTCTTTTTATTTAATTTTTTATTTTTTAAATACACTTTGTGTATACAAAATGACAAAGTTTGTCTAAGTCTATTGTTTGCCTGGCGCCTAAACCTTCCCCTAATTATCCCTGTGTTCTGTCTGCTTTGTTTTTCTGTCTTAATTCTGCTGTTTGTTCAGTAATATTCTCTATTAAACCCTTTAACCAGCCGGTTGAGCTGTCATTTAAGGACTCCATACTAATTAGTAGATTTCAGAAGGGAATAAATTAGGGTTATCACAGCTTGGGGGCTTGATTACAATGTACACCACACTTTCTAGATAATCGCTTGTATCACATTTGGGATACTTTATTGTGTGTGTTGGATTGTCACACAAAACCCAAGTAAATAAAAAAAAAATGTTTTGGCTTTTAAGATGAAGAACGAGTGCTTGTGCAGATGTCTGCACATTTGATCATAAATTTATATGTTTTAGCTCATTATTGCCAAATCTTTCTAAATCTTTAAAGCATCTTCTGTCTGTTAGATGAGGTTTTAAATTCTTTCTTTGCATCAGGCTGTTTTAGACTTATACTTAGATTCAACTTTATTTATCCCTTGGGATTGCCTCTTCAGGGAAATTCTGGTCCCAGTTGCTTATATGGAGTACAAAGTATTAAAGCAAGATGCCGTTAAAGATAAAAATACAACAGACAATATAAAAATAGTGTATATATAGTACAAAAGAGCATGAAATAAGTTGTAATGTCCTTTAGATATATCTGCACAGTATAGAGCTAAGGAAAGACTACACAGTAGTTGATTTGGATTATTGCACTTGCACTGAAGAAATGTACTAACCATATAAATAAGTTTTTAAAAAATGACACCGGCTACACAGTAGTTGGTATGTGTTATTGCACAGTGAGAGAGAAGAATATTGCACGAGTCACAATAGGTAATATTTTGCATAAGATGTCCTAGGAGGGGTTGCTGAGCCTTGTCCTTCTTCTTATCACCTCCCCTTCCCCCAAGTGAGGAGTTGTTTCTAGATTTTAGATGACATCTTGGTTCTTAGGTTGAAATGCTAAAGATTGTATACAAATAGCCCTATAGTCAAATAGATAATTATAAAAGCCCAAGAAACATACATAGCGGAGAACTTTGTAGTAAAGCAGAATTTGACTGTTTTCCAGGAATGAAAATTGGACAGCTTTTTTGAATTTTTACGGAAAATTGGACAGCTTTACATTGACTTACTCTGATTCATGACCAGTAGGTCCGATAAGGGAAGCCTGATATTTACCCCGTTAAATGCATGGAGGTAGACAACTTGTTTTCTTCTTTGAAGACATTTTATATTTTCGAAATTTTAGGCTTAGAAAAATGGATATCATTACGGACACACTTTAGTTCACATATTGGGGAACTTTTTTAAGCCCCATATTTTATTTTAGCATATGTTGCATTGAAATACTGGATAAACATGAAGCATATAGAAATAAGATGTTAATATTAATTCTCAGGAAAAAAAAAGAATCAACAAGTCAGATGTAAAATATCTGTATCAGCTCGTAAAAGCCTGAATTGGTTCTGCACAAGAAGGAAAAAATAAAAACAGGCACATAAATATTTTTAAATTAATAAATAGCGTTAAAATGTGCCATAAATGTGTTTTTTTATTTCTGTGCTCAAGCACTTGTTTGAGATGCATTTGTTTGATAATAGTTTCCCCTTTTGATTAATGTATATTTTAATAACAATAAGATTTAATTAATACAAAAATAACTGCTACAGCGCTAGTTTGAGTTATCTCTTTGCTTTTGATCCGTTATTATAAAATAGACAATTATTCATTCCTTGAGTTACTGCTTTCTTTAACTTAGTTTTAGGTCCATATTAGATGCAAATAGCAGTAAAACCCTTAGAGAGTCTAGAAAACCGTTACTAAAGACAATCTTAAAAGAAACAATCTGTTTTTTCAAAGGTGAAATCTACCGTAAATAGATGACAGTTGAGGTGAAGACTTCTACAAATCATTTAGTTTGTCTTCTTTGCGGCTCATGTTTACGTACCAAATCAAATTCTATACTATTTGCCTTTCTTTTCTGCGCATGTTGTGTCTGGTCTTATTTTAGTTTCTTTTCTACCATCATCTCTGAGCATAAACTTTTGGACGTATGAAACCTGCTAGACTAAACATGAAGAAGCAGAGTTCCTCAGGACGCAGCCAATGGGTCCATCCGTTCTGCTCAGATTTAGAGAATCCAGTTTTCAAAATAAGAAAATTCTGTCTGACACCATGCTGACAGTCTTCCCAAATACTGACCTGTGCTTTGAAGCTAACCCACAACATTTAAGAGACTGATGTTACCTCTGTGTAAACTAACAAATTCACAGCAAAGCTTTTCCATCCAGCAGGAAG
Source organism: Cyprinodon variegatus (assembly GCF_000732505.1). NCBI lineage: Eukaryota > Metazoa > Chordata > Actinopteri > Cyprinodontiformes > Cyprinodontidae > Cyprinodon > Cyprinodon variegatus. The sequence goes on along the minus strand of NW_015150631.1, from coordinate 482,778 downwards.
AAACATATGCTGTGATATTTGACCAAAAAAAAACGTTTGCTTATACGTGCTTGATTAAAATTATGGTTTTCCCTAAAAAAAACAACAACAAAAAAAACATCGAGCCTCCTCTTCCCTCTATGTCTCGATGCTTTTATTGTTAGTCATCTTTTGATGCTTTTCAGTTGAAACCAGATGTTTCCATCTATTTCTTTTGAAACCTGCTTTTCTTGCTAACAGACTAAACATTTCTCCTCTTTGGTCAAGTAATATTATTAGCATTAGTCTCTTTATTATTATTTAAATAACTGAATAAGGGTTTCATATTGCTCTAACAATACGCAGCTATTGTACAGGTTTAGAGTTCAGTGCTTTAAAACAATTTGGGAAAGCCTTGATGTTGATGTCACAGGTTTTTAAGCTTGTGATTCAAAACATTTCAGTTAAATTAAAGGCAATCTGTGAAAGTGTTTTAGGGCACACACTTCCTTGTCATAAGGCTGTTTCCAACCAGCGAAAGAATATCTTTATCCCAGAGAAGCAATTCCTGCACTGGCCTGAGAGGCCGTTCAGCAATGAAGAAGCCAACACTCCACAAGAAACATTTCAAAATCAAAACCTTTTCATTTTGGATGAAATTAACATAAAGAAACGTAGATTTGGCTGTAATGACCGCCACTGCATTTGGAGGTAAGGGTAGGAAGCTTAAGCACCAGGCCAACACTAAAGCATGCGGTTTGTAGCATTATGTTCTGTGTTTATGCTGCAGAAGGGACTGATGCCCTTCAAAAAAGAAGACATTATGAGGAAGCGTTGTTACGTGGAAATGCTTAAGCAGCTGCTTTAGTCTTAAGCCAGGTACAGTAGTAAAAACTTGGCTGCAAACTGATTAGTTATGCCTCTTCAGGTGAATCGAGTCTGTGTGTTGGAGCGGAGCAGTGTTTACAGAGTGTTTATCCTTGCTAAATTAACTGTTGATTCACTGCTAATTTAACTGAACTATGACTTCTATCCCTCTCATTTAACTAAATGTCTCTCTAAATTAGGGTTACAAAAGCATGGGATGTAATTCAGTCTCTTACCTCAAAGAGAATCAATTTTTGTTCACTAACGTTTAAATGTTTGAATTAGTGTGTAATGTAACATAGGACCTGATGTTCAGATGTTAACCTTTGTCTTTTTTCCTTATTTTGTTTATCTCCAAGCTCATTATCTTGCTGGGTGTGTAGTTATTAACAGTAATCTCAGTTTCTGCTAACTCACAGCTGCGTGTGTGTTTATTTCAGGTGGAGTGGATAGAACAGCAGGTGGTGAAGAGGAGGATCAAGAGGGATTACAAACCTGTCCCACCCCTGTCCCAGACGAGCCCCGCCCACAGCATCAGCTTGGCCCAAAACAGCATTTTCTACAATGACGCCAAGTGGAGCAGTATGTGGTACATTGTAAGCATCCTCAGAGGACTATGATCTGCCTAATTTATCCCAGTCTCTGGTTCAAAGGTCTGGTCTTGTCGTGGTGTGGCACTGATTGCTGCTGTGTCAGAGGAGCGAAATGATTTATGCGCCGTCTCTGAAATGAGAGATGCAGTTATTTTTGTTTCATAAAAAGAAGACCAGGTGGAGCTTGGTTCATACCAGTTGCATTTGGAAGCTTATCGCAAATGTTTGCATTCACCTTCAGATCACTGCTCTTCCAAGTATACATTATTTGTGTGTATGTGGGCAGTTGATTGTCCTCGGCTCTGTCAATTATCAACTCCATTGAGATAAATCCTGATACTTTGACCAGAATTTTTTTGGGGGTTTCCAGCTCAGGAAAGAAAACTCTCTGACCTTCCTGTGAATATTTTTTATGTTTACATTAGGGTTGGAAGAGGGGGGAAAAAAAAGTCTATTTTCTCTGTTTTGTCATACAAAACATCTGCAGTACAATTGCAGCTTTTTCTGACCTAGAGCTTAATTGAATTATGATAGTTCATCTTTGACAGTTGTGCACCTTAAATGTCACTTTGACCTAGAAGGTAATAAAATCCGACATATATAATACCTACGACTAACATTTTCATTGCGATAAAGAGTTGCCAACTCAGACTAAAGGCGCCTTTTGTCTGTTTTGCAATAGCAATCATGAAATTTTATTACAATGTGTGATGCTTCTTATTAAAGCCAGGCGCTTATCTTTTGTCATAGTATCATTCTGAATTGTCAAGTGAGCAGGTAATTAGCACATGAAATAAGGCTGTAACCTAAACAGGGAAATCAACTTTTAACTTTAATTTCCATTTTCTTTCTGTAATTATCTAAGAGCTGGAGAAATTATGCTTTATTTTATTAATATACTAACAAGGCAAGTTTATTTGTGTAGCAGAATTTAGTACAAGGACTATTCAACATGCTGCATATGAATTAGACAAAATAAAAGCGTAATAAATGGAAATAAAGATAAAGACATGATAAAAGCAGGTATTAAAACAAATAAAACAGATGGGGCCAACTCGTAATACCTCAATTAAGAATGAAACTTCAAGAATCAAAGGCTGTTCTAAACTAATGGTTGTTAACTTTGTCTTAAAAGAACACAGAGTTTCAACTTTTACATAATAAACATGACTTTCTTGCAGATATATCACATCGATATTAGTTTAAGATGAATATCTACACCAATTATTTGCAGACAAACTTTTCAATGCGTGTCCTATATAATAAAGAAAATGTCTTGCAATATCATACGGTATCTGTTTATGATCACAAAAGATCAGCAAAGAAAAGTTGGTATACCTCTTCATATTTTTGAGTTTCTGGCTACATTCAGATCATTTCAAACAACAACAACAAAAAATGCATCCAACAGAAAAATATTAAAACCTGATTGGTTTGTAATGAACTCCAATTTTGCAAAGTTTTTCATCATAATAATGTAATTTCTCTGTGGAGATGAGGGGAAATAATGTATTTTTATTATATTCTCTGTGTTGCCTTTTTCTTCCCAGGAAGCCCCAGTCCAGGGGGCTCAGCGTAGAGCTTCATTTATCAAAAACATAGCGGTCTAATAATTGTTTCCTCTGGAGATGGAAGCTTTGACTTCCCCCTCCAAAGCCAGATCATTTTAATGGCAATGGTAGGATAATAAAAGGCACAGCATGTCCATACTACTCTTTAAGATTTTAAAGGACAGCCACATGTTCAGGCTCACCCTTCTGAAAACGATAATGTTGGAAGAATTTCCAATTCGACTGATAAATCTAAATTTTTACTGTCATAGTCTCAAATAATTTCAGATTTTTATCTACATTTTTAAACTAGATCAATCAATTAACCCCCAAAGCTGGTGATAACTGTCGCTGCCCTGCTTAGTGTACCAGAAGGTGGCCTAGAGAAAGCAAAATGTGCCTCTGTCCCACTTCTAAGCGTTTTGTGGCGCAGACGTAATCCAATCTCTGGTAACATCTGCAGGTACTAGCTTGCAGTAACTTCGTCAGTAATCATAAATTAAGTCTACCTTAGAGGTATGGCATGCTACACCATGCCAAATATGAAGACATGTTTTACCTCCAGATTTTAAAAAGCAGTTAAAAAACACTGGGAGGATTAATTACATTATTGAAGCATTTCAATGGCTACACAACTATATTATTTTAAAAAGAAAATGTTGGTAAATGTTACAATTAGGGCTGCAACTAACGATTATTTTGCAGAAAAGAAGAAGGCTTTTACAGAATGAAACCAGGTGAAACTCAAACCTTTCCACTTGTGGAGTTTTGGATAGAGCACATGACAAACTTTTTTTTTTTTTTAAATCTTAAATGCAAAATGTGTGTTTTTGTTTTATTTTTTACAATCTTGATATAATTACTGCTTTAAGTGGGTTGCTCTGTCAGCTAAAAGGGATGTTATAGAGTCTGTATACTCTAGTTAACGATTAATAGATTGCTAAATTAGTTGACGATTAGTTCAATAATCGGTTAATCAAGATTAATCCAATTAAGGATATTATAATGAAGACTTAACTGCACAATATGATAGTATTTTCTGAGGGTGTGGGGTATGGCAAACCTAAACCTCAGATAGCAATATATTCAGCATTTTGGAGAAATAGGAAATTTGGCTGAATAACTGAATATGCAATAATAATAATATCTTTTATGATTAACCCACATTTTTATTTTATTATTTTTTTACTTTATCATAATTTTGTCATAATCAAAAAGGAGTAGATGGAACAAAACTCCTTTAGTCTTCTTATATCTTGATAGTATCTATTTTGATTTATTAAAAAAACAAAAAAGGAGCTACACTCTTTAGTATCTTTAGAGTTAGGGATAAATGGCCCTAAATTTCTTTTTTTTTCTTTCCATTTTCTGATGCTCTCAAATTACACACAAATTTTTGATTCATAAAAAATAAGTTATACATTACTAAAGTCCACAAAGTTGTAAAATTTTATCAATTTTAAATGTATGAATACAGTTTTTAAATTTTAAGGGCTGAAAGTGAATTGTGTCATCGTTTTACAAGTTAGACTCAGACTTCGAATAGACAACATTAATTGTAATTTTGTATACAAGACAACATTTATTTTTGTGCAGCTCTCGTGACATTTCATTTTCTTAAAGTGCAGCAGCGATGAAATGTAAACATTTTGGGAGAAAAAAACATGTTACAAAAGCATTTCAAAGCTCTACACAAGTCAAATAATGAACAGTTATTTATATTTGGGCTGAGACAATTAATTGGAATAATCAATTTAATTCAGTTGTTCAATTCACAACACATCAAGGCACTTTACAGATATAATTAGACCAGATCATACAGTTGAATTGATTCAAAGTTTTCTATCTAAGGAAAACCAGCTGATTGTGTCAACTCCTTGACTCTACAGCAATCCGTCACACCAACTATGCTTGTAGCAAGAGTGGAGGTGAAAAACTCCCTTTTAACAGGATAAAACTTCCAGCACCAGACTCGGTGTGAGAAGCCATCTGGTGAGGCTGACTGGGGTTCAAGGGAATTAATTGTGATTAATTGATTATTAAAATAATTTATTTAAATAATAATTTGAAATTATTTAGTAATCGATTATTCGTTAAATGGAATATAGATAATGTAAAATATACCTTTAGCTGACAGAGCGACCCTCTTAGAATAGTAACTATAGGAAGATTGTAAAAGAAACTTGGGTTACTTTCATTAAAATTCTATAAGGAACCTTTTGTTATCTGATTTTTAAATAAAAAAAATGATCGACAGAATAATCAATTTGCAAAATAATCGTCAGTTGCAGCCTTAATTTATATGAATACCTTTATCTTAGATTTTTATTTTTTTTATTATTGTTGTGTAGTTCATATTTGTTTATAAGATTAATGGCTAGAAATTTTGTCTTTGTCACCTGCTTAATTTCAACTTAATCAACATCTATCGATTTGTAGGTGGGGCTCTCTTTATTGCAATTTTTTTTTTTTTTTTTTTTTTACATCCAACCATGTTTTTATGCTTTTAAAATACATTATAACCACATGTAATGAGTAAGACAAATTTTCACTTAAGTAAAGGAACGTTGTTTCATCAACAAAGACAAGGTTTTGGTTATGTCTGGATAAAAAAAATGAACTATTAATTTATTAGATAAATAAAAAAGACCCAATGACTGAAGCCCTGGCCTCCACAGTTAACATGGTAAAAATGAGATATAAAGCTGTTTATCTCCATGAGCTGTTTTCTGTTCTCTGAATAAATTGAAATGCTTTGATGCACTAGTCATCTATAATTATAATTTCAGAAATTTGATTTACTATTCCAGCAAGTATTTCTTTAAGCATACACATTAAAGTACCCATATGGTTGCTACAAAAAATAGAATACTTGTTTATAAACTGATAAAATCTAAAATCAAATAATTTCTTTAACCTTTTAGAAAATTAAGCAACTGGAGACATGGGTTAATAATTCGAGAAAAAATGTTTGTCTCTATTTTTAGAAAATGTAATAACTTTATCTACTTACTTTTTCAGTAGAAAATGAAAAATATCCCTATTTGAATGGCGGATACACTGTTTGCGTTAAAACACAGAGAGTAACTCAAAAAAGGTAAAAAAAAAAAAAAATAGCTGATTTACTCTAACTATAACTATCTTCAGACTGAAGGTGAAAAAACAAAAATTAAAAATATAAACTTAACTTTTATTTCTAGTGATAAATAAACTAACAGCTGATTTGTAGATTTTTTTTTAATCATTGTACTAATTTAACCTTTTAATTTGTTGCTTCATTTTTCTCATGACACCAACTCATGATTTGACTGCATTGTGTTTTATGAAAACCATCCAAACAGATCTAGAATAAACATGTTTAAACTTGTTTAAGTTGATATAAGCAATAATAAAACTCAATGCACAGGACATAATGTGGGAAGGCTCTAAACATTTTCAGTGTTGCTCTTTTTAATATTTCTGTTCTTACTCCTTCCCATCTGCTTCCATCCCTGCAGCACTGCAACGACGACGTCCACAATTGCCAGTCGGACATGAATATCATGGGAGCGTGGAAGAGGGGCTACACGGGTAAAGATGTGGTGGTCACCATCCTGGATGACGGGATTGAGAGAACCCACCCGGACCTTTTACAGAACTACGTGAGTGTGTATGTATGCGCGTGCAGGGCGACCTTGAGCGGCAGAGTGTTTATGTTGGGTGTCGTCATTGACTTGAAAGTGTTGACCTTTGTGAGTACCATTGCTTACATGTGAAGTTTGGGTTGGTATACAAATTATTCTGTAGTGTTTAGTTTTATATTTTATTATTATAGAATTTTAATAACTGTTAGATTTTAGGAAAGGGTTAAGCATCATGCTAATGCAAGGATTAAACCAAGTAAGGAATCTGTTTTTAGTTTATCTGATAATCATTTATCACCGATTATATTTCAGTTGGAACCTCCCTCAGACTTGTATGTTTTGTATCCTGTAAACATAAGAATATTAAACCTTTCCATGTTTTGTCTAATGTAAACAAAAGCTTGCCTTCCTGTTTAATACCAGTACAAAGCAGTGCTATTTGTTTTTTTTCTTCTTCTTAATATACATTTTAAAAGGGTAGTAATAAAAACGAGTAAAACTAATTGACAATGTTATCCAAAACTCTGACAATGTTATATTTGTTATATATATATCCACCGAGTGTTTTAAAAAAGGCCTAAAAACATTTCTTTTTAGCAAAACTTTTGGTCCCCTTTAAATGTTTTTTTCACTCTCTTTTAAAACAGCTTTTATATTATTAATAAATTTTTTTTGTCATTATTATTATTTTTTCATTCTTTTTTTATTTTGATGTATTCCTTTTTTAATGCTTTTCTTTTTTGTAGTACTTTGAGGTCTTTTTGATGAAAAGTGCAATATAAATCAAATGTATTATTATTATTTTGATGGCATGGGGGAAAAAAATTTAGTAAAAGACTAAATGTTGAAGTGGGGAACATGCAATTCAGAGATGCATTACCTGAAGCAGATAGAGGATGGAAATAAGGTCATTTTAATGTGTGGGGGAGAAAACTATAATATTTTGATGATCAAAATATTGTTCATTTTTACCCTCCTCTCATTTAGCATTCTTTCCGCTTCACCCACTTGTTTCACTGTAAAAAGCGTCGGACACAACATTACTCACAGCTAACATGACCGCATCGATTGTTATTATTGTTTAATGTTGATTTGTCTGTTGCTGCCTTAAATGGATTCACTGACTTGATCTGACAAAACAAATTGCCATTGCCTTATCCGTAGTGTTTGCTGATCAGCCTCAGGAGACGTTGTGCTTCAATCTTTCTGTTCAAACTATTTTCAGTTTGTCAGCTTTGATTTCACTGGCTTGCATTTCCATGTAGCTGAAGCGATTATTGCAGTTGGCGTCACGTTGATTACCTTAAAAAAAAAGGCTAAATCTTTGAAGGCTCGATGTGGAATTGGTGCACACATGCTGCGGTGCATCTCCGCTCAGCAGTCACAGCTGATAGCAGCAATTAATCAGGGAGGCTCCACTCGGTGGCTCCACTGAGTGCAGAGCGGCACGTTTCCGTAGCATCCCAGCCAGGCTGGCAGCTTCTCTAAAATAGGCAGGTGTTCTGATTTTGCTGCTTGCAGATCTAAGTCCACGTCAGTCCAGATCAGAAAGGATTTTTTCATGCAGGATGTCAGCTGATGAAAATCAAAGTGGAACCAGTGTCCTGTCAGAACAGCATGCTCTGTCAGATCGGCATACGATTAGTTTTTATTTAACCTATATGAATTCAGAGTGACAATGTAAACAGCCAATGTTTTCTAGGATTTTAAACATGACAAAAAAATTTACATTTTGGCACACAAGTTTTTTTATTAATAAAGTAACTTATTTTAAATTAGTATAGACTAATATGGTTTTAGCCATAGAGGCTGATTCTCTGAACATCCTGAAAGCTTCAGTCATGTCTGGCTGTTTCTACATCCAAGAAATAACAGTATAATCAAAGCTGATTTTCTTTTTCAAAATTTAAAATAAACGTGTTTTCCGGTTGGTACACTGCTGCTAAAATTAAATTTGGGAATAATTCTCTGTTGAGCATGTGTGCGCAAGTGTATTAAAACAATGTTTGCTTTTCTAACAGAACACCAGTTGAGTTTACAAAGAAAAAACTACATGTCCAGACTATGGATTATATATTTCCTGGACTTTTATGCAAAAAAACAAAAACAAAAACAAACACATTTCTACAATTTTAACTGCTATAATTATTCTGAATGTTGCATAACAAAAAAACAAATAAATATTTGAAGTCAGCCACCCAGAAAAAAGAGGGTAAGGTCATTACATAAAAGCAGCCACACTAACTCCGGTACTACAGGCAAAATAAGCACTTTATGGCTTTATTGCTCTATTTAAAACCTACAGATGCATTAATGTAAGGTGTCTGGGAGAATCTTTGGGGCAGCTTCTTTGTGGAAAAGTCATCGGCTTCCACACCCAGTGGAACCGTTGGGTGAGAGGTTTCTTAGAGAGAATATTAGTAAACAAATAGGATTAGGTTAGATCTAGGGTCTGCAACTTGTGCCATCCAGAGAGCCATTTCTACTTCTTCTATTTCCAAATAAATTTTGTCTGGAAATCTCAATTCCTTCTAAATAATCCGAAAACGGTATTGCTTTTAACGCAACTGAATAAAAAAACAACAGTAGTTTGCTGTCTAATTTTAGATTTAAAACCATTTAAAAAGTCAAATTATTGAAAAAATTGAAAAAAGGCATTTTCTTGCATACTATGGACAATTGTAAAGCAGTTACTATGTAAACCTACTATGCAATAATTTTCTAAAGAAAAGAAAGGTAGCCAAAGCAGAAATTAATTTTAAAATAAAAATAAAAAGCTAAATTGTCATTAATTATAACTCCCCCGATAAAAAAAGATTCTTTGTCCATTATTTTTTTTTTGTTTAGTTTTTTTTTTTGTTCATTTTCCAGAGAAAAGGGGTCAGAAATGTCAGTTTTCTTGCTGCGCAAGGATGGAAGACGCATACCCTAAAACTCTAGCAGTGGTGTTGCATGAACAAATGTACTGCATTTTTCAGATTTTCATAAAAAAAAAATAGGTGGAAAATAATAAAAAAAAGATTCCTTGACTTCCCAGTTATGCAGCTCTGTTTTCTTTTGTTAATACAATACAATCTCAATAAAATAAAGTTACTGTGTCCTGATCAGATATTGATATCAGAAATCGGTCAGCCTGAAGATAAATATATCAGCCTGCCTCTAAAATCTCATATATTAGAAAACTATTAGAAACACGTGGCGTGTGTCAGCTTTTATTTTATTTTATTTTTTTACTTTATGTAAATCTTTGGTCAATAGGAAATGGGTCAGTTGTTCTCATACCTGATGTCAAGTGTTGTTCTCTTGATCAATATCACTTGATCAATCCTTTTTATTCATAAAACTTCGTAAGAAAGTAGGCAATAATTTCCACAGCCTGGATGCAACAGCTTGGAAACAGCAGCAGAATGATAAAATCAGAGATGATGAAATCTGACTATATAAAGCTCTGAAAGGTAAAACTAGAATTTGAAAAGGAAAATCTCAATCCATCATTGCAGTCACTTTATAACAGGAGTTATATGCTTTCTTCTGTTTGGTAAGTTGGTGATAACCTGAAGACGGACAAGCCCCTTCTCATTAAAACAAGCAAATAGACCAGTACAAAAATCCATAAATGTTTGTTCCTCAAAATGGAAAAGCAGATATTTACCTTTTGTTTTAGATATTTTATTTTATACAGTTGTAGCCATGCAAGTGATAGGAACACCAGAGTTTAATTATCTGGATGAATGAGCGAATTAAAAATGTAGTGCACTTTATGTAGGGATGCTGGGGTATGTCTGACTTCCAGAGCAAGAGCACAACTTAGGGTAAACATGTAGGTGTGAGGCAGCAGGTAAGGCTGCAAAGCTGAAAGATCTCACCTGTTAAACACGGCCTGGGCTGCAGGTACTACATACTCCTGCCCCAGCAATCGTTAGTAACAAGGAGACATTTGATGATCCAGTTACATGAACAGGCCTTTAGCTAGGAATACTTCATAGGGTGTACACCTTGGTGTATCACATCTTAGGGGGGGGGGTTGCGTAGGGGGGTCTAGGGAAATCCTGCGCTGGAAAATTTACACTCTCTGAAATGCCTGTCTGAAATTTCCTGCCTTTTTAGGTTAAATGCAGCCCACCTTTTGGCTCTGTTAAAACACTACATTTGTCCTGATTATGTGAAGTATGTGTGCTTGACTAGAGGTGAAAATTTCATCAAGAAGACATGAGATCATTTTTAGGTACAATATCCTGTTTCAGAGGCTAATTCAAACAATCAGAAAGTGTAATGATCAGATGCGCCTCAGGAGCATCTTTAAGGCTCTTGAGGCGCAGCCAGTAACGTGTGTCCAGATGCGTCTGATACTCCAACCGCTCCTGTGTTTGATGGCAGAGAACGTATTTGCTATATTTGCTGTGATCAAAGGGGTAAAATCGTAGGTTTACTATATTTCTATGTGAGAAAGTCCACCTCAAAGCATCATATGTGCAGTCAGTTCTTCAAGATTACGATCACGCCTTCAAATATTATTTCGCTGTCAGAGGCACACAGACCCCCCACATACCGGAGATGCGCTGTCACTGGGAATCCAGCAGCAGCTGACTCAGGCCCAATCGCTTCTTAGGGATTTCCACTACTATTTTAGTGGCTGGAAGTAGATATTTGCGTTTTTAGGTGTAAGGTACAAACTGCAAGCAACAGAATAATAAAGGCGAACATATTTTGCTGGCAGGTTTTGACATTTTAGGTTAAATTAGGGATTAATAAACTGTTTTAATGGAGTGATCATTAAGATCAGATCAGCTTCTCAGATTTGTTGATCCAACATCTGCTGCTTTTGAAATTTTGAACATTTGAGCGAAGTTTCCAGGGGAAAATTAGGGCGTACCAAAGCCGTACATCCCAAAAACAGGGTGTACAATTTCTAATATTTTTAGTAAAGGGTGCACAATGTACGCGAGTACCCATTGCTAGCTACAAGCCTGAACATGACTGCTGTGGACATGGTCAATGTGGTTTCTCTTTTTTTTTTTTTAAACTAATGTGAAAGTTTCATATACTTTATCTGCCGTTATTTTTTTTCTTCTCCCAGGATCCTCAAGCAAGCTACGATGTCAATAGCAATGATCTGGATCCCATGCCGCGATATGATGCAACCAATGAGAACAAGTAAGAAACAAAAAGATGTTATTTATATTTTTATAAGGCTGAATCATGAATAGAAATTTGTTCGTCTCTGTTTTTTTTTTTTCGTTTTACTGCCTCTACACTTTTTTTTTTTGCTGTTGTCGCTTTTTTTAACAAGCAGCGGTTGCCTTCTGATCTGTTAGTTCAGTCCCGACTTTGTTGTGGTTGTGCTGAGTTAAATAGAGAATTTCACTGTGACATTTGTGGGCAGCTTGTGTTTGAAGGAATGTGAGTGTCTGTGTAAGAAGGGGGGAGAAAAACAAACTGACTTGTCTGTGCACTTGTCTTGTGCCAGCTTGGCAGTGGCTCAGCTTTTTTTTTTTTTGATTGTGTGTTTGGCTGCAGCAACACAACTGTCATGGCAGTGGCTCAATCCCAGCTGGTGATGCACTGGTGGCCCTCATGTCTGTCTCTTAAAGAGGCAGGCATGAGGGCCACAGATGCAGCTTAATGAGCTCCGGGTTGAATTCTTGGTTTATTATAATTATTATGTGTGTTTTCGTTGTTGCCGTTTTATGACCTCTCCTTTTAATATCACATTGCAATGTAGGCTTTTTTAATTCAACCATCTTCAGTTAAGCTGTCTTTAATGTTGGTCTGAGGTAACTCGTAATGTTAAAACCTCATCATTACAGGGTTTCTCGGTTTGGAAAGGAATGAAAAGTAAGGAACTTTTTCCAGGCATAAAAAAAAAAGATTGAATAAAGAAAACTATTAAAACAAAAAATATCAGATTCCTTTTAATAGAAGTTTACAAGAAGTTTACCTGCATCAAATGCTTCCCAGAAGTGTTTGATTGAATTAAGCATTCATTAAAATTCAAATGCCAATGTTACTATAAGATATCTGTCAGTGACTAGAAATGCTCGTATTTATTTTTTATGTTTGTTTCTGATGTGCAGTTTTCGAGAGCTGTGACTTTTTCTTTAGAATACGGTTCTGCAAGTCTTCCTATTAAATGTATATCTTGTTGTAGTTTAGCTATTAAGGTTTTATTGATTTTCCTCAAACAACTTGCTCAATCCAACACCACAGGGGGTCGCTAAGAGTTGTGACACCTCTTTGAAAAAAAGCCGGTTTGCCTTGGCAGAAGTCGAGGTAATGTGGGAAATTCAAAAAGGACTCAATGCGTATTTTAGATTAGGGCTGCAAGATACAAGAAAAAATGCAATAGCAACAATATTGGTAACTTTGCCATATGATATTAGTTGAAATGTGTAATATTCTCTTCCTCACTTGTGCATTGTGACTGCAGTGAGAAACTGTTGCTGTGAACCACCGTCCAACTGGCTAAATATTGCATTGGCATTAGAAATTAAAGTTCATGACATTTAAGATATATCAGGAAAATCATATTCCCAAAATTAGTCTTTTGCAATATTAATATTTCACAAACTGAAATAGTAATGTAGGAATTTTTGTGATGTGTTTTTTTCCAAATGTATTTTCTTTCTGAGTGTGACATTAGTTAAGGACTGATAAACAGGCTTTCCATTGATTCGTATTTATTGCATTGAATCATTCTTGCTGCAGAGAAACAATCAACCAAGCACAGATTGCTTTAAAATGTAATTGCCATCTACAGCTGTAATAACGGTCTTCTTAGTTTAATGTACTTTAACTTGGCACATTGGCTACACTACTCTTATAAATTGCATAAAATATGTTTTTTTCTTTACTAGGTGGACTTGATTAAAAACCAAAGTTTACTGAACTTCCTAACAAGATAATGATGAAGTTTAATTTCTTCTTCTTTATACTTTTTGTATGATTTAAAACCAGTGCAGCTCCGAGCAAATCTGCAGATGTGTGCCCTCAGTCGTTTTTTTGGAATCTATGAAATTATGAACAGACATCTGTTTGATTTAGGGTCCAGAGGACAATAAAGGTTTTTTTTATAGGGCTTCTAAATAGTTCTTCTTGGCCTCAGAGATGTTATGACTTTGGCCTAAGACCTATTAGAGAGTAGCTGCTGGTTGTGCAACACAGACAGTGGAAAATAAAGACACAAGAACTAAGAAAAGGAAAGAGGCCAAACAAACACATTTTTGGATTACTGCAGTGATGCGAAAGGAATGGAGGGTAAAGAACAGGGAAACTGCAGTTTGGCTCATTGACTATACTAAAACACCCCTAATACTGATTTATAGCCACTTTATTTGTCAGACTTTAATATTCAGGGATGAACAGTTTGAAGATGTTTTTAAGAGTCTTATTGAGGATAAAAGCTGGTCTGAGAAAATAAATAAAAGTCAAATATAATATAAATGAAATAAAAACTCCTCAAATGGCTGATGTAGCTTGCAGAAGTAACGGCAGCATAAAGTGTTTTTCACACTTTGACAGATTTTCAGGTGAATCTGCGGTTTGCTTGAACGTTTCCCTGCAGATGCTGTTCACACATGCATTTCACAGCTGGGTTTCTTCTGCTGGAGAGATGTGCTCTCACAGCTGGAAATGTGAGCAGGGTTGTGCTTAGGAGCGGTCATGATGTGGAAATCGCCATCTTCACATCATGAAAATAGCAGATGAAGCTCATTGCTGCGGTGATGCTATCGCCATATGTATCTAAATGTGGGGCATATTGGCCTTCTCTGAGGAACATTGATTAAATATTTTAGAGCTCTTGTATTTTTGTATAAAAACACCTGTTGTATTAAGATGCTGAATCTACCAGCAACAACCTTTAAAAGTAGAGGTTCTCTTGAAGTACCTGCAGCTGAGGCTTAATAAAGTTAATTTAAATTTGCTTTAATATATAAAAAAATTGGCAGATTTGAGCTCTCCCTATACATGTTTTCAACAACTTGATTAAGTCTGGAGGGTTGGCTAATTTAAACTAGCCCCTCTCCACTATCTCAGAAGATTGAAAGAAATCTTAAAATTTTTCTCATTGCTATTGGAGACAAACTGTGTGGAGTTAATTTTGCGTCACCACACTCACAAGAAAAATCACATTTTGTAAATTGAAGTAAAAAATTTAAAAAAGTTGCAATCCGTGCAAAAAAATATATATATATCTGCTGTTCCATGGAAAGTGAAACTCAAAACATTTTTCAAAGTTTGTTTTGTTTTCTGGATTGCATTTTTTTGGCTTGCAATTCAGTTTGCTGAACATGTTCTTTTCTTGCAACAACAATGGAACAAAATTCACTCCACACTATAGAGCTCTACCAGCCATGGTGGAGGACATGTTCACTGAATTGCTGGAGCAGATTTCCATAATTGTTCTAGAACTTTAAATTGTGCTTTAATATTAGCCTTAAGTGAGGATTCTATGTTGTGTAACATTTGTGTAATATTTTTCACTCTAGTCAAAAATATCTCCTTATTTCTTGGCTCTGTGTGTGTGTGGCCAAGGGTTTGTCACCTTGTGGGAACAATCTAAGGTCAAATTCCCATGAATGTGTTACATTGTGGGGGCTTATAGGTCTAAAGTGTGAATGGAGCTCAGGTTAGGTTCAGGATTGGGTATGAGTGTCTTGGTTAGGCAATAGAAATAACTGCAAAATGAATAGAAATCAATAGAAAGTCCCCATAAGGATACCGGGACTTAATATGTGTGTGTTTGTGTGTGGGTGTGTGTATGATGTGTGATGCAGATGTTCTCTGCAGGAGGTGTGTGTATTTGTGTAGATCTAGGAAGTGGCCTTTTGGAGGAGGCAGCAGACACAAACACGCCGTGTTTGTGTCATGGTCGCTGACCTAGGTCGATTGTCACCACCGCAGTTACTCAAGGAATGTAACCCTCTCACGCACGTGTTATAATTATTACTTTTAGACATTGTTTAATCTATCTTTGTCTGTCTGTGGGCCAGCGGGAGCAACGGCGCCTTCATTGCGCTTAGAAAATATCAAAACAGGGATATTGGAAGATATTCTGTGTGCTTTTCGTTTACATTAATATAAACATAGTGCATGTTCTCCTGCTGCTGTTTACATGTACTTCTGTAAGTTTCTGCATCAACTGAGTGTGTTTGAAACTGTGCAATGATAAGCTGTTTATTCCTGCTCTGTCCTCAGACACGGCACACGTTGTGCAGGTGAAGTAGCTGCGGCTGCAAACAACTCCCACTGCATTGTGGGAATCGCCTACAATGCCAGAATAGGAGGTTAGTCGTTTCTTAACTTTATATTTAAACTGTGGATTTTATGTGCAATGGTTACTTTGCATGTTTTGCATGTTTCAGATATTTTCTTTAATATTTTACATCGCATATTGATATAGTTTCCGAGCCTTATTTAACACATTTATATCTTTTTTTAAATGTTTTTTTTTTCATCCTTCATAAACCAAAAAAAAATTATTAAAAAAGAATACATTTGTTGGACAATATTTTGGGATACAGAGACAGCCCAACAAGGAACACGAAACTGTTCAAATACTGTTGAATTACTGTTTATTTTTTTGACCTATAGGTAAGTTTGTTTGAACAGACAGAGATAAACAACATTTTTAAAGCTCACTTTACAACAACCATTATTTTGATGATTTTTGTGTCTATCTTTACGAGGACTGTTAGTAATTTCTGAGGGTTTTTACTAGAAAGCTATTGAGAGTTGCTGAAATCTCAATGTTTTTTGCTCATACTGATCAATTTGTAAATCAGGGTAAATATATTATAATCCACCTGCAGTATTTCAGTAAAGGGATTTTTTCAGAACTGTATAAATGAGCAAAAAGTTATATAGCAGCTGCAGGACATCACCTCTCACAGCCTAACAGATCTACTAAATCTTACAGAGGTGTTAACCTCTACTGTTTTGTGTTCTTAAAAGTGCTTCACCAGATGATCTAAAAATGTTTTTAAGGACCTTGTTGTATAAATCCAGTGCTTGTTTCATTCGTATTTTCCTGGGGGAAAAGTGTAACTCAGAAAGACTTGAAAAGTTTGCCTGTTTTTGATTCAGCTGCCCTGTAAAATGTATCACAAATTTTCTGGCCGAAATGATGAGCTGTTGTCCTTTTGTTTCCTGGTTATACGTCAGGTGTCCGAATGCTGGATGGAGATGTAACAGACATGGTTGAGGCCAGGTCTCTGAGCCTCAACCCGCAGCACATTGACATTTACAGCGCCAGCTGGGGACCCGATGATGATGGGAAGACTGTGGATGGACCAGCATCTCTGGCCAGGCAGGCATTTGAGAACGGCATCCGCATGGTGGGCGCATTTCCAATTGCTTTTTACATGCAAATATATGTACTATTTAACACTTCCTCTGTTAATTAGCCAAAGAACTGGACTTAAGCATTTATGTGGTCAAAAGTGATATAAACACTTTTTTTACCTGTACAGTTTTTATCAGATTCATCTGTAGTCATTTTCTACAAGCCTCCTGACTTCTCAATGTAATGCTTGTTTATTAACATATAGTTTTTTTTTTTTTTTTTACATATTTATTACCTGTTTTGTGTGCAAACACAGTGTTGCTCTGTTGAATTGTTTGAGTTGAGTGGGAAACTTGAAATGACTACATTTCATAAGCGATTTGCTTTAGCCAGGTTTAACTTTATGAAGCAAATACTCTGGTAGTGAGGCAGTTGAGTTAACGATTCGCTGGAAAAATTATCCAGAAATAAGTAAAAGTTCTTAAATTTACTTTATTTACCTTTCATTTGAGCAGGTAAATAAGAGCATTTGCTTATGGAATGGCATTTTTTACTCTTAAAATAAGATATTTAGATAATATACTCTTAGTAAATAAAACAATGCAATAGTTGTTTCTTATTCTTGATGTAAATTGTATTGTTCCATTGGCAAAGTGTCTCAATTACCTCATCAGTTCAAGAAAAATACACAGATAAAAAAAAAAAAAAAAAAAAAAATTTAGTTATCCATTTTTTGCAGTGTTTTTATAAAACTTGAAGTTATTTTCTGTATTTTCCGGCTGAAAACGCAGAAAGCTATGGAAAAAAAGTCAAAAGTGGGGACAAAAAAGGAAAAAAGTGACCTGTAAAGATAGTGAGCATTACTAACACCCATGTTTCTGCTGGGGTTTGAAAATGACAGAGGTGAGAAAGATGGCCATTCAGCTGTTGGAGCTGGGTAGTCCTATCTGTCCCCGTGTCCCCATTAAGCTTTGATAGTGAAGATGAGTGAAAGTGGTGCGCTTGTTTTGTGACGTTGACACGAGCGGCACTCTGAGGAGACAGTTTGCTCAGAGCTGAGGTTTGAAAAGTAAGACGTGATTTAAGCAGATCTTACCTTCTCTGTGCCTTGTTTATATAATGTTTAATTATCCTCCTGCCTCCGTCACTCCCCCCCATCCCTTTTTGTGTATTATCCCTTTTCTTTTGTTAACTGCTTATAAAAGTACTCTCCATCACTCTCATCTGCCAGCGTTTGCTCCCAACTGATCCTCCCTCACTTGCAGAGGGGCTTCAAGCGCTTATCGCTGTCTGACAGAAGCCTTCTCTTGAAAAACTCCATTCTACCCTTTATTACAGCGTATTAGAGTCTGTGTGTTTAGTGTGTTGAAACAGTTGGTGTGAATTTCAGTCTCAGTTAGTCTGATCGTTTTTTTTTTTTCCTCACTAACTCCTTGTCTGACGTTGCGTTCATCATCCTAAGCACCTCACACAATCTTTATGTTTGAGGTTAAGATTAAATTGAATTTCTATTAGATTTGGTCTCAATCAGTAGAAAATTATTCAGAGTACAAGTTGTTATTTTTTGTTCATCTGAAGGAAGTTCTGAACACCTAGAGAATATTTTCAGTATTTTTTCTTACATGCACTCTATTTCCAAATGTATTTGTTCTTCTGCCTTCAAACATTAACTTCAGTATAATCTCATTCTTAATCCATAGTATTTAATATGTCATTCACCCTTTGCAGCTGAAACAATTTCCGCTCTTTTGGGAATGCTTAAAGGTTCAGTCGTATAGGAACTCTGGGATCATACACCGTTGGAACAGAGGATCAGGCTGGTCTCAACCAGGAAGAGCCCCTTTAAAAGTGTTATGACACACTTTAGAGCAGGAAAGTGTTCGCAATGTCTCTAAATGCTGCAGAATCAATATTCAAACACCTGAACAATGGCCCTACGTCATAATCCTGTTTGAATCTTAGACTCAACAAAATCCAGTTAGGCAGAGAGTTTCCTGCCAAAACCAGACTCGACTGTTGGATTAGCTGAGAGAAGCATGATTCTTCTCTCCAGACAACATACCTTACTGATCTAAAGTCCAGCCTCCACCCACTGCATCCAACACCTTGGATTACACCTAGTAATGCAAGGCGTGGATGCAAATAGTCTCAGAGGAATAATGAGATCCATTCTACATGGGAATTGATGAGAAAAAAATGGCACCTTGATACATTTAGACTTTATTCTTTTTTTATATTTGTAATAACGCAGGTTTTAAATGAGAGCCTCATAATGAGGTATTTGTAATGAGGACTTTTGTAAAGAAACGACTGATTTAAACATTAAAATGATTCTTAACTGCTAAGGATTTAAGTTACTGTTTGACTGTATACTGATGTGTTATTAGGCATTAGTATCCTTATGCATTTTTTGCTCTGTGATTTCAGTTGTAAAAAAAATAAAAAATGGTAACGGAAAATAACGAAAAGATAACTAAAATCTATTTCTTTTTTTTCAGGGAAGAAAGGGCCGTGGCTCTATCTTTGTGTGGGCTTCTGGAAATGGTGGGCGCAGCAGAGACCACTGCTCCTGCGATGGTTACACCAACTCCATCTACACCATCTCCATTTCCAGCACGGCTGAGAGCGGACGAAAGCCCTGGTACCTGGAGGAATGCTCTTCCACCCTGACCACTACGTACAGCAGTGGGGAGAACTACGACCGAAAGATTGTTAGTTTCAAAACGGCTTTATGTTTGTCTCAAATATGTTTTTTTTTCCTTTTCTTTTTTTTTCTTTTAAAGGAAGTTTTGTATGCATTCTGTTCAGATAAACCACTTCAGACATGCATAGACATCCATGAATGCCTAAGAGTTGGTTAAAGCGCTATGATCTTGTCTGACATCTTTCAACCACAGCACTGGGATAACAGAAAAGTCTGACCATGTAGGGCTGGCTTGTTTATCAGCTTCTTGCCACATTCCTCACACTGATGCCACACACACACACACACACACACACACACACACACACTATGCTCCACAAAAATCTTTGAACAATAGAAGCTCATGTGCCATAATCTTAGGCCTGCCTAGAGCAGCTCGTAAAGTGCAGTTTCTATGTGTTTAGATAAACCCTCAAACTTTTCAGTCCAGAGAAGCTCCTTCTGATGAGGACTCAGGCTGGAAGTTAGTCAAGCTTTTCTTGGCTGACTGGATGTCAAGCTGTGTAACTTGATGGCTGTTTAAAGTCTGCGCAATCAAAGCAATTATTACAGCTCTTATTTGAACTTTTATTACCCATTGCTTAATACAATGGGCCTTTTTGTTTCTCTCATAATAAATGTGAGGTGTGCATTTCGTATCATTGCTGGAATGTGTCTGAGAGGCCTCAGGTGTGTTTAAATCTCCATCTTGTCTTTAGTCTGTCTCTTTGTTTCCTGCTATGCCTGTTGTTACTGTGGTATCTCTCCACCATTCTCTGAAATTAGTTTTTTTCAATTCTATCTGCACTACATCCTTTCTTTTTGTATCCTTTTCTTTCTTTGCTCTGCATTTATTTTTTCTTCTTCTTTTTAATGTTTCATGCTCTTCTGTCCTCAGATCACAACAGACCTGAGACACCGATGCACAGACAGTCACACAGGGACATCGGCCTCGGCTCCCATGGCAGCTGCCATCATTGCTCTGGCCCTGGAAGCAAAGTAAGATCCACTTAACCTCATCCCTTTGTCCCGGCACTAGCCTCTAAAGCCTTCTTGTCCTCTTTTCTTACCGATCTATAAGAGAAACACGTGATGCTTCACATTGTCAACAGTTGAAATGCACTTAATCACTTGGAGGAGCTGTCTTTGTTTTATCAATGGTGTGAAGGTGGAAAATAATTAGCCATTCGTGTTCTCTTGATTATTGAAATTGATGAAGCATCCCTTTGAACTCGTGCTCTTTAGCAGATTTCTTAACTAGATGTTTATGCCTGAAAGTAAAGAAAAGCTCTATGGAAAAGTTTGTGCTGTACGCAACAAGTTTTTAGCAGCTTTTCCTGATTTTTTCATCCTGCTTACTCAATGGTTATCTTTTGAAGTGCTTTAACAGGATTAAATCTCTATTGTGAAGCGACAGCCACATTTAGCTGCAGTGTATACAAACTGTTAGAAGTCTTAGCCTGGATTTTCCTCGCACTCCCTGGTGGTATATTACGAATACATGCACTGGGATCCTGAGGCAGGTGGATAGCTCATTAGCATTTTGATTGTTTGCAGCAGAAATTTAAATGATGAGGCTTTTGGCTTTGTCGACTACCCTTTAACTCTGATTAAAACCTGAGCAGACAGTTTAAAAGAAGGCAGTCGATTGGAAAAATGTAAACTTTTACACCTGGAAAAAGTTTCATCTCCAGAAACTGTTCTTTTTTTATTCTATAACGACCTGGAGACATGGTGGATAGTTTTGGACACATTTATAAATGTGTTCATATTTTAAGGATTAAAATATGAACAATATTTTAATCCTTAAATTAAAAATTAATTTTTTTCACCCTATTTCAATGTCTTGCTGTAATCCCTTCCCTATCTTTCAGAACCCCCCTTTCTTTCAAAAGATCTATAAATGCTCGCTGGTTCTTCGCTTAAATCCATTCTGGGTTGCAATATTGTAATAAATTCATGAATTGACAACAGAGCAATGCAAGTGCAGAGACTGTGAATTAGGCTCATCATCACATGTTGAGCAGCTCAGATAACTGAGGTCACGTCGATTAACCTGGATAATCCAATCCAAATCCTCCGAACAGAAAATATTCTCTGTTTCCAGGCAGTGCCGGGCTCCTAAGCCCGTTTTCTCAACAAGATTATCACACATGGTTTCTTCTCTGCTTGCTTTCAACTTTTTTGTGGCTTTCAACAATACTGTTTGCTAATCCTCTGAGGGAAACCAGCTTCTTTCCTTAATGACTTTCACTCTGTTAGTTTTAGGTTTTTTTTTTTTTCTTCCTGTTGTTTTATTATAGAGCAGCACAGACAAAAAAAAAAGCAAAGTTCAGTGCTGGAAATAGATTTAATCAGTGTTCATTTATTTTTAATTTTTTTTATTTTCAAAGTTTGTTTTAGATCAGCAAAATATTTTTAGAATGAGATAAAGATAAGAGTGAATGCAAAAAGTTTAATATGTTATTATTATTTTTTTTAAGTAAAAAGCACTCCAAAGCAACCTGGCTCTGAAATATGAGTTCCTTAAAAAAAAAACAGAATAACTTATAAATCTTTGCCATTCAGAAATGGAGTTGCTAATAAGCTTCAGATTATACAGTGATGATGGTTCAGTTGATTGCTGCATGGTTTTTGTGGAGTGGAGTATTCATGGTTTAAACAGTTCTAGAAAGTTCTTGAGGTTTTCAAGCAGGCCCAGAGCATCAAACTGCCAAAACAGTGTTTGGTGTTGGTGTTATGTTCTTTTTCTCAAATCCTCAGAAAAATTCAGGCAATTGAAATGTGAGATAATGATAAAGTTCATCTGTCCACAGGATATTTTCCCAAGAGTCTTGGAGATCATCAGGATTTTTTTGGGGGGAAATTGTGAGGAGAGTCTTAAGCTTCCTTTTGGTCAGCAGTGGTTTTGATTTCCCATAGAGGCATTTTCCCCCAGACTCTCTTTTTTTTTAGTGGTTGAATAATGAATTTTGACATTAACTGACCTTAATCAAGGCCTGCAGAGCTTAAGCTCACTGTCCTGGGTTCAGAAACCTATGTGCTGACGGAAACCGTTTGATAAGCGCCTGTTGTTTGGATGCAAGGCTGGATAATACGGCCTTACATCCAATTCATCTTTAGATTAATTTCCTACTTTTGGTCGATACAACCTAATTTCAGTTTTGCCATTAAAAGCCTCAGAATGACTGCTAAGAAGACCCCAGCTTTTTTGCCCATACAAACTTTTGACAGTTATTTTGCCATGTTTATCCAACTCCTCCTTGTAAAATCTTAGAAAAATTCACTTTTCATATCACATAAAACTCCATAAAATCACTGAACCTCAATCTGTGACAAATGCTATAACCAGAGCCTAATGTATATTGAAATATCAAAAATGTCATATCACCTTTATTCAGGGTTCCTGCGGATCCTTAAAAAGTCTTAAAAGGCATTGAATTCTTCAATATTGAAATAAGGCCTTAATTGGTATTAAAATGTCTTAAATCAGTCTTTCATAGGTCTTAAAATGGTCACCAATTCATAAATAGCATTTTATTTTTGTAATTAATAATAAAAATTCACATACATATTTGGACATTGACCAAACAGCTTAGCTGGAACCATTATTAGTTCCATCCTGACAGCAGAACCAATAAAAACAATGTTGCAAACAGACCTTGGGGTGATGCGCCAATAACTTTTTATCTGGACAACATGGGGAAGAGTAAATTCAATGAAAATTGGCCATCCAGCCATGAGTTTTCTGCATGACTAAAAACAGAACCAGGGAATGTATATGAGGAATGGCTTATTTTGAGCAAGAAGTAATTCAAGCTTGGCATGATGGCAATCAAAGCTGTAGAGTCAGACGTAAATAGAGTGAAAAACAAAGAACCAAAATCAAGTTACAAAGAAGCAGCAGCTATTTCTCAGTTCTGTTCCTCCCACTACAGCCATCTCCGATGTCAAAAAAAGCACCAGTAGCACCAAATCTCTAGATAATGTTTGTTACGCCTACAATAAAAGCAGAGCTATTATGGACTTTGAGTAAGGATCAAAACAAAGTTTGTGAATTCCATTCATTATTAAAAAATATATCTGTTATTATTGTGTTTTTAGCTTTCTTCCTATATGGAAAGTTTTTCCAAATTGTAAACATTCAGCAACAACTGGGCCATAAAGTGATGGTTTATGTTAAAATAAGCATCAGGTTATATTTGTCACAACCAGGTTTTCTTGTGTTTATTGTGAAGTTGGTCTTAAAGTAAAATATGAATTATTGGGTAATAAGACCTGAAAACAAGCTTTTTTTTAATTTTCACAATAAACGTGTAAAATTCAAAAAAAAATGTTAGCTGTGTACAAGACATTTCTCAAATAAGGAAAGGATATAAAAATAGACTTTAGAATATATACATGAAAACCTGTCGGAGAATAAGTCTCATTGGATCAAATGGCTAGAAGAAAGAAAATGAAAATAAAGGAATCTTAGGTAATCCAGACATTTCATGGCATGTTTTACTTATAGTTCATTTTTGATTGTTTTAAGATAGAAGAATGATCTAAAACTCATTAAAGAAACATTTTAAGAATGTGTGACTACTTCCAATGAATGTTTATGTTTGATAATCAGAAGTGCCAGGTTAGACTGTCGATGTAAAATCGTTGTGACTATTCAAAGTTTGAAATGCTTTGCGTAACACCTGAATACTTCAGAAGATATATCCATAAAACAGTAATTTCTTATGAAAAAAAAAAATAAAATAAAAAAAAAGATCTACTTGGTATTTAAATCTATACTTTAATTTTTTTTTTACCAGCATAGTTTCTGAAATGGGTTATTTAATAAATTTAAAATAAATATTGAGACTCACCTTCACTTAATGTGGATATTCTTCTACACAAGATCCTTATTTGTAATAATTAAATAGAAAATGTTTTACTGAAAAAATATTGCATCTATAACAAGTATGTCATAAATATTTCTATTTCCTTTTTCGAAGGTTAGGAAGATGTGATGAGATTAAACATGGGGACCTTGATTCTTTGCATTGAACGGCTGAGTAATTGCTTGACATATATTAATATATCTAAGGTTAAGTTTATTTAGTTTCGGAAAATATTCTAAAAATTACCAGTAACATCTAATTAATCTTTAACTGAACTAACACACTAATCTTTATTGAAAATGCACTTTTTTTTTGTTTTGCAAATGATTTCTGGAGCTGGGTGGAAAAAAGTTATCCATTGAATATCAATTTAGAGAACAAACTATCCGATAATCTGGATGATTATCATGGAATTATATTTTCATCATTATCAAACTTCAAGGCAAAACAAACTGGATCATCTGCCCTTTCACTTAAAACATCACATGCAACAATGAATTGTGGGCAATTCACTCCACTGCATATTCACTTTGATGTGCGCTCAGCTCAAGTGTGGATCAAGTGCGCAAAGGGGCAAGACCGCTCTGTGTAGAAAATGTTGGCTTAGTGTGAACTGGAACCTCTATCCAGCTAGGAAGCTTGGTGGTTAAAACACATAAAAAACACACATACTCCTTCTCTCCTCCTGACATCATTGTATTTTGTGGGCAGGATTCAATACTATACATTTTACAGGAGCATCTCTGCCCTTCTGTAATGTAAGAATAGGAAAGCTACCCTGAAGTCTAAAATCAAGGAAAAAGAAGCATGGAAAAAAATGAAAAAGATATGAAGGAACCATTTTAAATAAAAATAAATGTATTTTTCCATTTCTCTGGAGCCACAGAAACACGTTTTAGAATTGAAAAAGCATATTCACCAGTGCTAGTTGGATGGGAATCCTCTGTAAGCAGACTGCACCTACCTAGTTTCATGCATTCTAGCTTTCTTTCCATCCATAATTACACTTTAGAGAAGCAGAGAAACGTATATCAGACTTATTTGCTGCTGATTCCCGCTGTCTGCGAGCTCCTCCATTAATTAGTTTTGGCTTGTTTATTGGAAGGCAGTCATGGCCTAGATAGCAATGCCAAAGTCACTTTTAATTAATGACCATAAAACTTTAATGGAACCATAATTACGCAGTGGCAGCTTAGCCTATTAATATTGATCCAAACATTAATTATTCTGACTTCTTTCAGGACTTATCTGTGCTACCACCCTTTATTTATTCTGCACTTGACATTTTATTTCAGGCCAGTTGTGCTCTAGATGTTGAATAACCTCATGGATTTAATAATAGTGAGAACACTAGTGAGACGTTGATTAATTTAGAGCAGAGAGAGTGTATTATATCAGATTTTTCCTTTAGGCAAGTCTTTGTTACTTCTATAGAGATTAGATCAGATTTTTGTTTATAAAGTCAACTTTTAACAAACAACCGAGCTCAAAAGTCACATTTATTTTTTCTCATCAAATATATGGTAATCAGATTGCAGCTGTGCAAAAGAATGAAACTAAAAACACTTCATTTTTAAACTCTAGCAGTTATTCCAGCATTAAAATTCTAATAAATCCCTTAAGGAAAAATCCTGGTTTGATTGCTGTTTCTTTAGTTTATCACAAAAAAATAAATTTTTACAGAAAATCAATGATGCAAACACCTCATAGTTTCTAACTGTTGGAAGCATTTGTTTTTTTTCAACATACCTGCTTTTTTTATGAGCTTTTAAGGGGGGAAATGGTCTGTTATTTCTTTGTTTTCCCTCTCCAATTTATAGAATTGGAGAATTGTCAAGTTTTATAGCTTTCAAAACCCAAATTTTGGTCTATAAGCGTAGTATGACAGCTTCTTCTAGAGCTTTGGAGAACTGGAAAAATGTGGAGGGCCTCAGATGTTGAGGGAGTGACACGAGGGAGGGAATGGAGCATCTGGCAAACATATGAGATTGAAGGGAATCCCATGAAACTTGGTGACCCACTTCTTCCTGTTTTTTGCCTTTAATCTCCTGTTTGGGCATCAAACGACTTCAGACACATGGCTGCTATCTGGTAATAGCTCTCACGTGAGATCTAAAAAAAAAAAAAACAGGCAGTCTTCATGTAGGCTCTCTAATCTAATCCACCATTTTCACTATGACAGGTCTCTTTACCTAATGCTTTGATATTGCAGCCAGGTTTTTGTGAGATTTGTTTCTATACTCTTTTATCTTGAACCTCTGTTCATCTTATAATTTTTCCCTCTATAACGTTTTCTAAATTTACTCATCAATTTCAGGATAAGTCTCCACATTCTAATGCTCAGTCTGCCCCTTTATCTCCATGTTAGTATAAGTTTTCACCGTTACCATGACGTTTTTTAAATGTTTTCCCTCCCTCTATAGATATGCTAATGAAGACTTCTTACAAACCCATGTTTTCTCTTCTAATTAGCCTTTTTTTTACCATCTCATATGTGACATCTTTGTATAGTATATACAGTGGTTAACTATTGCTTATTTCTTTTTTTAGTCCTTTATTAACTTGGAGAGACGTTCAGCACATCATTGTAAAGACCTCGAGAGCCGGACATCTTAGTGCTCCTGACTGGAAGACTAACGGTGCTGGTTACAATGGTATATGCACAAAAAACACACACACATGAAAGTCTAAGGCTGTGTCCAAACATCCGCCCTAACCCCTAAATCCCTCAGTCATTATATAGAGCGGGACTATATAGTGGACTGTATAGTGAACTCAGTTAACTGACCGTTGCATGGTCACTTGACTCTGCCTCCGTGCACGGTACTTGCACCATCTTTATTTGCACCCAACAGGAGGCTGCTGTCACAACAAATCCCACAATGCTTTGTGAAGAGAGCTCTCACAAAGAATTCTGGGATCTATCTACTCATCTAGTGAACATGGATGATCACTACTTCTCAAGGTGCATTGTGGGAAATTTAAAGTCCACTACTTTTGCATCCACTAAACGTTCGGACACTCATTTAAAATGGTGTAACTACTACATAGTGCCCTGTATAGTGATTAGGACAGACGTTCGGGCACAGCCTAAATGTTTATATAATCCCACCATTACCTTCTTGCGCTCTAGCATTTCGGTGCCTGACAAAAGTGAGATATAAAAAATAGCACTCCTACTGCATCATACATAATTTCATCCCCAGATAAGTCAGGTGGCCAGCAATTCCTTCTTGGAAATGCCAAGAAAAGTCAACTTTGTAAGGGTTATAGCCACTACACCTCATGTATATTGTGAATTTTTGTCTGCTCCTACAGAATTGACTAGGCTACCATTCAAATAGTTGCTTAGAAATTTTACTACCGTGTATAAAGCAGGATGTTTAAGTTTGAAAAGTAAACTAATTGCTTCCTCCAGTTTCTGATCTAATTGGCTAATAAATATCTGTCTATATTTGGGAACAAAAAGAACAATGAAATGTCATTTTCAGATGGTAAGATGATCTTTGAATATTAACAAATTGTGCAATGTCTTAAAATAGAATGCTATGAATTCCAAAATGTCGATCCCTATTCGAGTTCACTGCCCAGACCTGGACCTTAAAGGTGACACACATTCCTTTAATATATATCTTAACCAACCAACACTCATTCCAGCAAGATTGGAAACCGTATCATCAGCCTAAATGTATTGGAAACACAAACTTAAACCTGCTGATTTTTTATTTTTTATTTCTACTGTGCAGAGTGGAATATTTAATTAATCAAAGATTTTTGGAAAATACTTTGGTATTCTGTTTTAAAAATTGTCTCTTCTGCTATGCTGACTAATACTTTTTTTTAGGTTTATAAGCAATTTAAGTTTCAGTTCAAATTTCCATTGTTGATAGTAAATGCAAAACAGACAACAACAAAAATAACCACAGAGGTCAATTCGTCCGCAGTAAAGCTGCATTCAGGAGTTCTGAGCAAAATGCAGACTTCGCCTGAAAATTTGAACAACAAATCTCAGTTTCTTCTCACTGTGCCACAGCTCTTCCCTCATGGTGAAGCCTGCTATGGCTGCAGCACATTCTAAAAACAGGGACTAAACAGCACCATCTCTTTTACATTGATGCACAGCTGCAGCACACCGGCATTTTTTAGATTGAACAGCAGCAATCACCGCAGAGCACGGGTGTGTACCGCACAAACAAAGACGTGATTCGCATCGCTAAGATGCTCCTCCTGGTGCTGATTGACTGTTTTTGCTCAAAACACTCATGGTGGTGAACTATGGCATTTTCCAGACTATAATTTTCACCAGCCGCTATATCCATTATAAATAAAAATAAACCATAGATAGGTTGCATTAGACTTTAACTGCAGAGACACTCAAGTATATATTCCAATTAAAACATGGAGCGACTCTGTCACATAAAATAGTTTTATTATGGTAAACTAATTGGGAATTTACTGGTATATTTTTCATTTATAAATCGTTCTGCAGCATAGGTAACAACCCCGGCCAAAGCATTAAAAGAAAACAACTGCAACATATAGTCCAAAATATACGGTAAATGTAAAAATAGCCTCCTCATGAATTCATATGTCACACAATCACCTTTAACTTCTTAGTCATTTTACAAGGCAGTAAGGTCCAGTTGCAGACCACGTGACTTGTGTGATGCCAGGATTGTTTCCATTGCAGTTTTGTAAAATTTGTTAATTTCAATGCGACTGAAAAACCACCTCACCGAAGTGTAAATACCTAATATGGAAAAACATGAGTTTTGTCCAAATTACAGAGTTTCTATTTCACAAATATGTTTATACAATTTGATGGTTAACAGAAACACTGCTACTGAAAACAGTTTCATTTCATGAGTCCTTTTTACCTTTAAATAAAAACATGAAAACTGTAGATTAAGCCCAAAACATAAAACTGTACAAAAAAAATTCTCGAAAGAGTTTTCATCCGACAAAGTAATAAGATGGGATGTTTACAAATAAAGGCAGTTTGAGAACATTCTCAGTTGAGATAAGATCAATGAAGAAAATTACTTTAGGAGCCAAATGCCCACAAGGTAGCCAAGGACGGATAACTTCTAAATTGCTGATGTCAGTGTTAATGAGTCAACCATCAAGAGCGCGGTGAACAAAGGAGTGGGCATGACCAAGCTGCAAAATGAAAACTTCGATCCTTCAGGAAGAAATCTGCTGTCTGCAATTTAATAAAGGTCACCTTGTCAGGCTGGCAAAAAGTGTTGATGGATAAATAATATAATGAAACCCTTAGAAAAACAAGATTCACATGATTTTAGGCCATCAGTCTTTGTTCTTCTTAATACACTTACTGTTGAGTTTTTTTTGTTATTGTCTTTAACAACCTCACACCAGTTATTATTTACAACAACCGTTATTCGGTGAGATAAAAGGCCTTGAAGGTTTCTCCAAAGGTTCAGCTCCTGCTTGCTAAGTGGTTTGCCGCCAGCTGCCATCTGTCAGGGTCCGTGTGGTGGGTGCTGTTTTGTAACTTTCAGTGCATGTTTAACGCATACCTGAATGTGTGTGTGTGAGAGGGAGAGAGAGAGAGAGAGAGATGAGTGTGTGTATGTTGGAGAGAAACCAGGAGAGTGGGAACTAAGGGTCAGCCAGGCAGTAGACTCCATGTGCCTGGAGATTTTCCAAGTGACAGAACAAGCGGGGGGGTAGATGAATGAAAGGAATCCATACTGTATCATGTGTTACAATCAGTTAATTTGTAGTTTTATTTTTTTAAGTATCATAAATATTGTTTGACCAATCTAATGTTTATATCAGAGAGTCTGCAGGGAGAAGGTTTGAAAAAAAATAACCTTGCATTTTTGTTATCTAACACTGGAATGAAAAATATCTGCAAAATATTTTAAAACCCAGTCATCACTTAATTAATGTGTGCAATAAAGGACTGTTTATATGCAGCATTTGGCTAATGTTATGTAACATGTATTAATGCTTTGCAGTCAAATGATATATTAAGCTTACGGTGACAAAAGAATGAAAGGTAATAAAAAGGAGGAGGAGGATCTTTGCAGTCACGTTTTCCTTATGTGTCTGTTTATTCTGTCTCCATACGTTCTCATGATTAGTTCATAGATATAGGACCAAAAAAAACAAACAACAGAGATGACCACAGCGCGGCATTTCCTTGTTTCTGCAGTCAGCCACCTGTACGGCTTTGGCCTAATGGATGCTGAGGCAATGGTGAAGGAGGCGGAGCAATGGAAGCAGGTCCCCGCCCAACACGTCTGCGTGGAGACTGCCGACAGACAAATCAGGTACAGCGTAATCACAATCGGGTGGAGAAAAAGTTGATAAGAAACATTAAAAGATTGTTTGTGATAGCCAACATTTTGACCTTCATAGTCTGTGTCCATTTTTACAAAATGATAGATGTTAAATTCCGCTGTTTAATGGATGGTTTAATCAATGTTTGTTTGGGCATGTGACAGGAAAGTGATGCAGTGCAGGAAGCAAAGAAACCCTGTCACCGTGTGACTATGTTCTCATGGTGATCAAAGAAAAATATATGCCGGTACAATATAATTTAGCTAAGTATTAGTAATATTAACATCAGATTTGTTCATATCCGTGCATCCCCATCAAATATGTTCGCCTCATAAAGGAGAACTGTTTTTATCATGTGCTTGCTCATAAACCCCCTTCCCCTCTCCCCGTTTCAGTCTGTTCCATTTTCTCTCAGCTGTACAGTCTTTCCTAATTTTTTCTGTCTCCAGTGTTTTGCGCCGGCATGTGTTTTAGAGCACGGTTGTGCAAGCTGTACCTTGATAGGGGCCAAGCATTAGTTCTGGCAGGGTGGTTCTCACATAAGACCTTTACTATGCACACACACTCTTACACAGACGGAGCCAGGGCTTCACAGCTTGTTATTCTTGATGCAGCTGGAAGCCTGAGCGCTGTGCTGTATTAAACTGACTGGCTGAACTCGGGGCCCAGGACTGGTTTGCTTTCAGTCAAAGCCTCTGTGGCCAGAAAGTTCAGCATTATCGGTGTAATTCTGCCTCTTCTGCTTCATTGCACAAGTCTCTAAATATAGGGTCTATATAAAGCCTAAGACTTGCAGGGATCTTGAACCTTTTGCAGTTAAAGGGAAGAATTTCTGCCATAGTTTCAAATGAGTTAAGCAATTCTGTCACTAACCCCACCAACTTCTGCTCTGTCTTGTTGTTTAACACTTAGAGGTGCTTGAATTGTTGCTGGATCTCTATCCAGGAGTGGTTGACAGAAACAATAAAAAAATTGATTTTCTTTAACCAGATTAAAGAACAAACAACTCTAAGGATTCTTCTCAAGCTGAAGAATTATTTTTTGTTGTTTTATTTTTTTAATGAGTAGAGTATCTATTTGCAAAGTTGTTTGGAAGATTTTATTTTTAGGAGGAAAATGTAGACGGAGTCAGAGCAGATGTCACCTCTACAGTGTGTTCCTTCAACTAATGGCTGGACCCTCCAGACTCCTTTAGCTGTGCTGCTCTGCAGTTGACCCTGTGCATTCTGCTTGGAGCCAAAGTCATGATCTTTGTGCAATCAAGCTGGTAGTAATCAGCTGTGCATCTGCTCTGCTTGGTCCCTCAGTGATCTGAGCTGTGTAATAGACAGGCCAGAGCTGTTTGAAGGCTCCAGACTCCCCAGACAGACACTGTAAGAGATGGTTGTTGGTTTGAAGGAGTCTGCTCCAAGTGTAATGCTTTAAATGTTCACTGTTTGTTATTAATTTGTACTTTCATTTTCATTTTCATTTTTGGTTCCATAAGTAGGACTTACCATCTTTCTGGTGACTTGAGTTTGAAGAAGAAAAAAATCTAACTTTTTCTTTTTTCTTTTTTTTTTTTTACGTTGTGCTTTAATGTTTTTTTTTTTCTTCATAAATTCTCATTTTTAGGACTAATTCATATATAAGGTGTTATTTTGAAGTCATAGATATTTATATTTGATGTCATTCATGGTTAATATCAAAGAATCTTTAATATGTCTTGATCTCATATAAACTGCTGGGTCTCATTTACCCTTCGAACCGACCGTCAATGTGCCCCGCTTCATCTTTTTAACAACCAGAGATCTTTATCGGCTTATCTCCGAGAGATTATTGATTAAAATAAAAATATCTACACTCGTCTGTAAGCATGTCATTCTGTGATTGTTTCTCTGACCAGAAGGAATTTGGTTAAATGATCTATAATACAAGATAGTACAACACATTTCAGGGACAATATAAATCAGCGAATGAACTTAGTTTATCTTCATCAAACTCACACCGGGAGTTCTTGTACAGTGACTGCATGAAAATACCCATATCTGGTAAGATGATGTTTTTTGTTTTCTTTTCTTGTTCTCCCTGTTGTTTTGGTGTTGCTGTGGTATTAGATCATACCAGTGATGTTATTAAAGCAGCCTTTAAATATCTGTCTTTGCTATTCAGAAGAGGTTCTGCTGCTGAGTGGCGCAGAGCAGACTGAGCAAATAATCCTCTTTATCTTATCATGTGCAGCTTTTTGACAGGATGTGGATTCAGGAATGGAAAAGTTTTTAATGAGGTGTTGGTGATTTTGCTAAGTTGGACCAAAGATGGCTGATGACTGTAAATGACTAAATGTATTGGGAGTTAACAGAGTTCTTAGCTGAATAGAGTATTAATATACTGAAACACAAATGAAAACAGGCTTACAGATATGTGTAGAAAAATCTATTTTTGTAACTAATTTTTTAAAACTCCCCAAGCCTCAGTGGTTGCTCTAAAGAGGAGGAGATGGATGCAGTAGAAGTGAAGATGCAGGATGCTGATGAGGTCTAGAATGACGGAAGAATTCAATACAACTCAGCAGGAACGGCCTCTTTATGAATTTATCTAATGTTTGTATAGACAAATACCAAAAAAAAAATTATAATATTTAGAGGTTAAGCTAATTTTCACTGTCTGTCCCTAGTCTGCCCTACTGTTACAGTAAACAAACAAAATTAAAAGTATTTTATGGAGTTTGAATGAAAATTCAAAACCAGTTTATTTTCTGTTTCTTTAGTTTTTAAAATAAGGACAACCATGAAGATTTTTGGATTTTGTTCAATACGATATTATTTAATGCTAAAAAATAAACAGTTTTTAAGCTAATGACAAGGAATATATTTCTGTTTTTTTAATGCTTTTTTTTGAAGAAATCTTATTTAAATGTTCTTTAAAAAAAACTGCTGAAGCTTGTTAGAATGTTACTTTTGTTATACTGTGTTTAAAACCATTAGTTGGCTCCATATCGAGTCCAGAGAGCCAATTGCGGCTCTGGAGCCACAGGTTATAAAACCCTAGTTTTGTCAGTGGGAAGGTCTCTGCCTCTTCTTACCACTCAACCTGATGTATAACGGATTAAGAACCCAAATAACTCTTCATTTTATGTATCTTCTTATCCAATTGTCTTCTTTCATTATATTTAAACCTTCAATTCGCTCATATGCTTCTTTTGGTATTTTCTCTCCTTCCTGTCCAGCAGAACCATCCGTCCGGAGCATCTGGTTCGCTCTGTCTACAAGGCGACTGGATGTTCGAACAACCCCAACCTCAAAGTGGTCTCATTGGAGCATGTGGTCGTACGCATTACAATCACACACCCTCGTCGTGGGGACCTGTCAATCAACCTGACCTCACCATCAGGAACCAAGTCTCAGCTGCTCGCCAACAGGTAGAGAACCGAAGGAGCTGTGATTGGTAACACGTCTTGGCCTTGCAAAAAAAAAAAAAAATAGCAGAGTGGAAAGGATTACTGTGCGTTTTAATAGCTGCTGTCTTGGCGTCTTTGAATGAGTCCAAATGCCTCCATCCATCGGAAAATGTATAACATTAGACAATAGAATAAGCTTATAATTTTGTCTCTTAAACAATTTAAGAAAACTTGATATATGGACATTGTAGATTATATTTTATAATGGGATATTTGAAACCATGTATTCACCCTCTATAAAACCCGTTCTTTTTTTCTTTCTTACTGCCTGAGATTAAACCTAACTGGCTTTTGCTTTTTTAGGGTCAGTCAAGAATGCAAAAACATTTTCTGTTTAATATATGACAGAATATCAAGAATATTCTTAACATTCTTTAGATAAAGAGGTTTTCATACATTTCTGCAAACAGTTTGGTCCATTCCAAACAGATTCTCAGGTTTGGCCACTCATTTGTATTTTGCTGGCCGCTCCAAATTATCAACAGTGTTTTCCATAAGTTCCTCCGTAGCTTATCATCAGTACGATAAAGGTCATTTTTTCATTGGGAAAACACAGTACTGGCTAATATTTAACTTCCTGGCTGATGCCCTGAGATGACGCTTCAGTATTTACAAAGAGTATCAGTCTGTCCTGGAACAAATCCATCTTAAAAATAGTCTATTATTCAGGCAATTATCTAATATAAATAATTTAGCTTATCACAACCATTCTACATCACTTTTGCCTAATTAAGACAAAACCACAAGGAAAAGAGAAACAATTATGTAAACAGGTGGCATCAGCTGTTTGTTCAAGTCACAATTCTTATTCTTTTTTTTTAACTCTAATTATTTTCCACAGCTTAGCTTTGTAATCCTGACCCCACCCTCTGCATCATCTGCCTGTTTGCAGCCAGCGGAGGCTCAGTCCTGTTTTTAAAGTTACACATGTTGTTAATTAAGAACTTACAGCTGGGTCAAGAGTTTTAAAGCATGATGATATGTTCCCTCAGATTATTTTCCATTAGAAGGCAATGGACCGCCTCTGTGCTTCTTGCATATACGCCACAGTTTAATTGTTGGATTTTGGCATCTTCAGGACTACCTGTGACCTTTTTTAATTTCCAACAATATTGTGGATTAATTAAACATTTAGCTCCATACAGTTAAGGCAGAGAGTGTATTATTTTGTCCTTGGAATTTATTGATTGATCTACCATTTAGCATTTAGGACACTCTAGTTTTAAATGAAAGGTTACACATCCTGATTGTTACAACTAAATTCCCTCCTTCCAGATAGATTGCAGAAATCCACTGCTCAGTTAGTGTTTATTAGAGGCTGTAATTATATTGTTCTGAGGCTGATTTGTCCAAATTGCTCTGCTAGTTGCACCACTTCAGTTTATTAGTGATCTGACTAGAATCTCTGGGGTGTGTGTCCCTGTCTGGGTTTGTATTTTTGATGTTCAGGTTGTTTGATCACTCCATGGAGGGCTTTAAGAACTGGGAATTTATGACCACCCACTGCTGGGGAGAGCCAGCAGAAGGCGACTGGATCCTGGAGATCTACGACTCACCCTCTCAACTCCGCAGCCAGAAAGTGCCTGGTAAAAACTGCACTGCTATTAACGGTTTTTAAAAGGATCCGTTTGGTTGACTCAACAGAATGTTTAAAAAAAAACATTAGCAGTGATTGGAGCATTAGTAGGAAGCACTTTACTTTGCTGTAGCACATCTAATCAAATCACGTATTATTGTTTCATTAAATGAATTCATTTCATTTAGTTACTTTCCCTCTTGAATAACAATAAAATTAATTAGCTATCACATATTTTCTTTTGAGCTTGGAGTAAAAATAAGTGAAGATTTTCAGCTTTTTGCACGATTTCCAGGATTCAACAATCATCAATCTGTTAACTCTTTTTGTATACATACATTCCAGGACCAGTGTTAAAATTTGTCTTTAAAAACTTGTACAGATGTATATTTCTACCTTGGCTAAAAAGGACAGAGAACTTGTCTATTTTTCACAGGAAAGTTGAAGGAGTGGTCTCTGGTGCTGTATGGCACCGCTGTCCATCCGTACTCCACACAGCCAAAGCCTCGCAACGCAGGTGATCAGCAGCCAGTTGAAGAGGAGTACAATGGTAAATGATAAATCTAGATACATGCATATTAGCTTCACCTCAGAGAAAATTACATGCATGTTGGCTGGATATCGACTAATTGCTCCCTAATAAGTGCTGCAAATGTTTTAAGCCAACTCTGCTTTTTCTTCTTCGATTTACAAGATAAAAAAAGGACACAGTCATAAAAAAATGTTACAAAGACAAATTAAACAAAAAAGAAACATTTTCTAAATAAATCTAACAAAAAAATTAACAATGGATAGCAAATTTAGAGAGCAAACATGTGTTTTGCAGTCTCTTGTTGCTGAATTCAATAATGTAGTGGTGGACACTTGCACGTATCGGCTGATCCCGATACGAGAACATAAAAAAAAAACAGTAATGTCAGCCTAAAATATCAGCCTTCTGATGTCAGTCCTTCTCCATTAACAACCTAAAAGGGGAATTTCTTTAGTTTAAGGGGCTAAAATTGATTATTTAACATTCAGTTAGTATTTTTAATGCCACTTCAAGTGTTATTGATTATCTCTGATGAGTTTCATACGATCTGTTTCAGGTCCCTGTGATCCTGAATGCAGCAACAATGCCTGTGAGGGTCCCGGACCACACCACTGCAATAACTGCCTCCACTACTTCCTCAAGTTCAAGAACAACACCAGGTTTGTCTTGTTTAGAAGATTATGTTATGTTATTCTTATTGCCACCTTGCCAGACAGGACACTGTAGAAAAAAAAAAAGAAGATTATGTTAATGTTTTCTTTAAAGATATGTCGGTAAAATACATAGAAACCCACTAGTTGTACAAATTGTTTCCAAGATTAGGATTTTTAAGGCGAACTATTATTAAAAGAATATGTACCGTATTTTCACGACCATAAGGTGCACCATACTAAAAGGCGCAGTCTCAGTTATGTGTGCCATTACTGTATTTAACACACACATAAGGCGCACCGGATTATAGGGCGCAGGTTTTATATGTCTACTGCGTATTTAAAAATAGAGCGGGAGCAAAACTGAGTATGATTGTGCTTTATTCATGTATTTATTATAAAGTATTAATCAAACCCATCAAAGTCATCATCCTCTGTTTCTGAATTAAACAGCTGTGCTAAATCATATATGCCAATTTCCCCTTCTTTGCTGTCAGAGTCAATTTCAGTGCCGTGCGGCTCCTCGGAAATGATGCCGGCTTTTGCAAAAGCTCGAACAACAGTGCCAGCAGACACGTTAGCCCAAGCATCTGCAATCCATCCGCAAACTGTGGCGTTACTTGCCCAGCGCTGCCTTCCACTTTTCGTGAAATTGTGGTCTCCGTCGGTCATCCATCGGTCCCACGCCGCTCGCAGCCTTACTTTGAACGGCCGGTTCACACCGATGTCGAGAGGTTGAAGTTCCTTTGTCAGACCTCCCGCAATAACAGCAAGCAGAGCGTTCATTTGTTTCACCTTGTTTTTTCACATCCGAAACTCAGCTGCGTCTTCTTCACCTGTCTGAGTTTGTTTTCCATCTTCCTTCACTTGTAAACCATCGATTCATTAATCTTAAATTCTCTCGCGGCTGCTCGATTTCCATGTTCCTCTGCGTAGCTGATAGCCTTCAGTTTAAACTGTGCTTCATGGGTGTGTCTCTCTGCCATTTTCAGGGTTGTTAAGACAACAATGTTCTGCATAAAGCACATACCTGTTCTTTTATACACAATCCACGCCCACACTTCCCCCTTTAACGTTCTCATGTTGGTCTCAACAACATCTGCAGTAACAACACACATAGGGTGCACCGCACTATAGGGCGCCCCGAACATTTTCAGGGAAAAAAAAGACATTTATATGCGCCTTATAGTCGTGAAAATAAGGTAGTTTCAAAACTAATCCAGAGAAAAAGGAGAAGGATAGGAACTTATTGAGTAAATGAAGCATATTTTATTATATAGTAAATGACAAACTGGTCATTTCTTTTTACTTAGAAGTTATTGTAGCTCATAAACACTGCAGTGATGTCATTCATGTTTATTGTTAAACCATAGATCTGTAGAAACTATGATGAGAAACAGATCATGGGCTTTAATGCCGCAACCTGTGTAGCAAAACTCGCCAAGTCAGTGGTTCTCAAATACATATCCCCTTTGCAGAACTTCGCCAACCTGCAGTGCTTCTTAAAAGAAATGTTGGTTATTTTTGAAAAGTAAATAGTTAATACAAG
Source organism: Cyprinodon variegatus (assembly GCF_000732505.1). Classification (NCBI taxonomy): domain Eukaryota; kingdom Metazoa; phylum Chordata; class Actinopteri; order Cyprinodontiformes; family Cyprinodontidae; genus Cyprinodon; species Cyprinodon variegatus. The sequence continues at coordinate 444,293 of NW_015150631.1, read as the reverse complement.
CTATTGTGTTGCATTGTGGAGTTGCTAAGTAACTACTGGGGTGTTTACGCAGAAGGGAAACGTCTGGAATTGGAGTTTATTATTTTCCTGGCTGGATTAAGTCACTAAAAAACCATTTCCAGACATTATAGCTTATTCCATTTGAAAAAAAAAAACACGTCACTTTCTAAAAATTACTTTCACTGATTTATATTATTCTTGATCCAGAATTTCAAGCTTGTATTTATCTCCATTTGAAATTGTGTTTTTGAACGCAACATTGGCTAAGATTATATATATATATATATATATATATATATATATATATATATATATATATATATATATATATA